>NC_091759.1:1877268-2016748 GCF_043380555.1 Nothobranchius furzeri | reverse complement strand
ATGTAGGGCGTAAATCTGATGCTTAACCGGCTCATGTGTTAAAAATGATTGAAGCATTATTATAATTAATTAATCATAATTAATGTTTTAAATTCCCACCTCTAAATAAAACATATATGAAAAATAAAATTGGCCCTTCCATTCTTTTTCATATCATTGACACGTGCTGTTCACTGCCTTCCTGCATCTCCAGTGTGCTTTATGCAAAACAAGCTAAAGTTAGCATGAGAGCAAGATTAAATGGACGCTGGTGCTCTTTATGCACATTAGGACCAATGAAGCCTGGGTGGTGTACGTTCTCCGATGGGCAGGTCTGGCAGCTCTGCCCACTACTTGATTTGGCCACTCCGACAACCCATCAGCCTGGTGAGGTCAAGCCCTACAGAGTGTCAGAGAGGTGGTAAGATGATCTATACCTCCAGTGCCTCTGGTTTTAACCTACTGTTTTGTTGTTTTTCTCCTTTTGTGCCAGTATCAACTTTTCCCCCATCTGCTGGGGACGTGTCTCTTATCACAGCAAGACGTTAGAGTATTAACCCTTTGTGGCTCTGCCGTGTGGATGGAGACAGTAATTATTTACAGTTCTGTTTTATTTCACTGGTGAAAATGAGGTCGTTTGTATTTTTATTGGTAGCTAAACCACTTTTTGGCTTGTTTTAGGTGTTTTATTAAGCAAGAGGTATGCATGTTGAGCTATGAGGACATGGCACAAGGACATGGACGATTACAAAATGTTCACTCTTAGGTTTATTTTCAGCCATTTATTTTGTGACTCCTAAAAAATTAGTTTCCATTTTTGGTCTGAATTTGTTCGGGTTTAGGAATCAAGACCTCTGGGTTCAGTTTAGGAAAACAGTTGATTTAAACAGCATTATTCACAAAATAATAATCCAGTTTTACTAAATTAAACGTCTTTCTAACACAAAGAACGAAAAGAGATGAGCCGTTCTGTTGTTGGTGACATCTGCTGTAATCCAGATGTTTCTCAGCCACATGTTGTGCATGCTGATTCTTCAGGCCCGTTTCATTTTATTACAGTACGGTAGTGGATGCACACAGAGCTGAAAACAGGCGTAATTCACATCTGTCAACAAATTAAAAAAATCAAGTCAAATCTCAGCTCACTCGGGTAAATTTGTGTTTCAGATCATGGGAATCAGGACGGTATGAAAGGATGGTGCTCTGCTTCTCTGTGTACCTTTGTGTCAGCGTCTTTATATGAACAATGTGTGTGTGTGTGTGTGTGTGTGTGTGTGTGTGTGTGTGTGTGTGTGTGTGTGCGCTCAGGTGGCAGATACCCTCGGTAAATCACTTCAGATCCATTTATTCAGAGGGCCTGTGTGCAGATGACACCTGCACAACGCTGCCAAAGAAGTGCCACAATGTCGACTTCGTTTGCAGCTCTGACCCTCCCTCCCTTCCCCAGCTGGTGTGTGATGGTGTGCACGCACGTCTGTTTGTGTGCAAGCATGTATTTGCTGTGCGGCATGTCTTTATTTGTGTCTATGTTCGGTAGCTCAACAGAATGTTTCTTTCCCAGAAAGGAATTCTAAGATGAAGTGCTGTGAAAAAGCAATTATCCCTCATAAATGTCTTCTTTTTGTTGCATTTTTGCCACACTTAAAAACCAAGCTCACCATTTTGGAAAATGATGTTAAGTTTTAAAGAATGCAGAGCAACGCTGAAAGCACTGCAGGCTTCACTTGGTTAAGGTGACCCAATAAAACATCTTGATGAGCCACTAAACCTTTTGGGGAAATATCATGTGGACTCATGAGATGAAAGGCGAACTTTGTGGATGCATGTGTCTCATCTGGTGTGAAACTAACCCCGTTTTTCAGGAGAAACCACCTCACAGCAACAGTCAGACACGGTGGTGGTAGTGTGATGGTCTGGGGATGCGTTGCTGCTCCGGGATCTGGATCATTCGCTGTAAAATGATGAAACCATGAATTATCTTCACTACCAGCAAATCCTGAAGGAGGATGACCCTTGCATAGGTCAGTTATGTTTTAAAAACTTCCAGTTTGTTTGAATCAAAATAATCCTGCAAAGAAGGGATGAAATTCCTCAATGGTGATGCGAGAGACTCCTAACTAGATTTCGCAAAAGGCTGATTGCAACAATTATTTGAAACAACACTTTTCATTTCTGTAGGTCATATTTGTCTCGTAAAATCTGATCGCTGATCTGAAACATTTAATTGTGACAAAGAAAAGTGGAAGAAATCGTGTTTTTACTTTAACGGCATTCTGTTGCTGCCAAGATCCTTTCAATTACTCCTTAAAACCCAGCCTCACTTGTGAGGACGAGTGGGTAATTAAATCACTTTAATGAACAAAACTGCAGCTAAAAAGGAGGAATCTTTGGTTCTTAAATAGCAAATTAATTATTAAAACGCTTGAGATCAAATTAATGTTATTTTTAGACTGGATTCCTACTTTTTGATATGACAGCTGTCTCGCTGTGTTCAAAATGAGCTCGTTTGCGTTTGTCAGTCGCACGCTGACAGTCAGTTGTGACAGTTGTAAAGTGTTCTTGAAAAAGCGCCCAACGTGGACACTCAAGGCACTCAGACGAAAGATTTTGCAGGCTGTGATGTCTGTGTGTCAAATTACTTATCTCGCTAAGCATATGCTGGCACTTCAGAATCATATACTTCAAACCCGGGATCTTTCAAAAGCGTCAAGAAAAAAAAAAGAGGACCGTCTCATTCAACACATCAGTCATGTAGCCACCAGCAAAATGAGCGAGATGTCATTTGCACTCAACCAAAAGCTGCCGGTGACATTTAAAGACACTCTTGATGACTGTTTCAATTTGGAAAGTCTGTTAATGATCTTGTCTCCGCAGCCTTTTGTGCCGTTTCTCCTTATTTTTCTGAAGATACAAGTGAATGACAAAGAGGACTTAGATGTGCACTTCAGCTGAAGCAATTGCCAATTATTGATTTGAATCTTGAAGATTATCAGTAAATCTCCACAGCTCTCATTATCCAGCTGTTGGCCTAGTTTTGGGTTTTTTGATAAAGGAGTCAGAGTCAATCCAGCTTCCCTCTAATGACGAAACATGAAACAACGATTCCTTCTGTCACGAGTTTTTGAGCGGAAAAAAAGCAAAGCAGTCGTTTGATGAGCAAAAAAATACAATTAAACCAACAACACTGACCCAGTAAAACACTGAATCCAACATGGCAGTTTTTGAGCTCAACAAATATTCCACTCGGTTCCGGTTGTAAGGGATGGCTGAACTGTTTTACTTGGTTAAATGGCCCGTTTCGCTCTTGATGTTTAAATAAACAGGAGTAAAAGGAAGAGCTGAGACTAAAAAGGGGGGCTAATTAAATTGGCGAATGTGAGTGTGAGGGTTGTAAAAACGGAAAATCAGCTGACAAAATAGAAAAATGCAGCGACGAGACACCCTTCCTGACAAAAGCAACAACCGGAAAGGAAAGTTGGGATTAAGGAGGAAACGTTCCGTTTGTGTAATTGGTGCTGCTTGAGAGGCTAAAGGAAGAGATTTACTTTTGTTTGAAAACTTTTATTAGTTCAGCTGGAAGAAGGTTTTTAAATCTTTATCTTAAACGGACTACGAGTTATCGTTCCAGAAAGAAGTCATGTTTGACCTTTGACCCATACATTGCTTCTTTCCCACTGGTTTATATAGAAGCATCAGCCGTTTACAGAGTCATGACACAACAGTTGGTTTACATGACTTTAGCTGCGTGTGTAATGCCGAGGCTCATGTTTCTTTAAGATGCTGTGCTACAAACTGGAAAGTGGGGTAGAGTCACATGATTGCACAAAATCACATGACTCCACCCCCCCATCTCACCCAGACAGTAACAAGGGAAAGACATGAGAAAATGGAGGGTGATTCGCTGGTTGGAGCAGTGGGGCAGCAGGTAGTGGCCCACAGAAACTGGGGGCAGCTAATGAATCCAGTTCAAGTCTCACTAGTCATCATCACACTGGTGAAATTACATCTCTGCATCTGACCCATTCCCATGGGGAGCGGTGAGCTGCAGCCGTGGCTGCGCTTGTGAACTATTTGGTGGTTTAAATCCCCAATCCAACCCTTCAAAGCTGAGTGTCAAGCAGGGAGGTATTGGGTCCCATTGTTAAAGTCCTTGGTACAGCCCGACCGGTTTCCAACCCTGATCTTCTGGTCCCAACGTGGACTCTACCACTAGACCACTGAGCAGGTATTTGTGAATCGTTGTCGTGGTTTTGATAGTCCGCCTGCCTCTTGAGGATTGACAAGCTTTCAACGGAATAAAGGTCAGAGGAGTTTCCAAAACATGAACCCACAATTTTGATGTTTTCTTCCTCGAACCACCGACTTCTGACTCTAACTGGGACCTCCCACTGACACCTCACCCCGGCTTTCCACCAACGCATTAGCGTTGCATAACATTCACAAAGCTTGGTACGTAAACTCAATATTTGCACTGTCCTATAAGTGGCACATTTTAGACGTATTCTAGAAGGGTAGTGTCTAGCGATGGGTACCGATTCGGTATTTTTTAAGGTACCGACCGAATTCCACAGTACCGACTGAGCACCGATTCACGTCATTTGAAACGGTGCCTCGTTTCGGTACCCATCCTTCATAACGAGAACTTGCCTAGACAGCTGCTCATTCGCAAGAGCGTTATGTCGTCGGTCGCTGCAAGCCAGTTGTAAACAGAGCAGCATGGTAGAAAGAACGCACGCTAACATTTGGGTCCACTTCACTAAATGTGATGGGTAACTGGGTGATGATGAAACCAGCGACAACGATCTAAGTGAGACATCCTCATCTTAATCTGCGCCGGTAGGTAAATAAAAAGTTTAAGATAACGTTAGCTTGATATGTTAGCTTCCGTTTCGCTAATGGTGCGTTCGCTTTCTCCTCGGAACTCCGAATTTCCGACTAGAACATGAATGCGCTCTAAAATTTGGCTTCACTTTACTAAATGTGACGGGTGATTGGGTGAAGATGAAACCAGCGACAACAATCTAAGTGTGAGGCATCATCGTTTTAATCTGCTCCTGCAGCTAAATAAACTGTTTAAGATAATGTTAGCTTGATATGTTAGCTTCCATTGCCACCATTGTAATCATCTGATGGTGCGTTCGCTTTCTCCTCGGAAATTCTAACTTCCCAGTAGGAAAAATCTAATGAAAAAGGACGGCAAAAGGAATGAAGATACACAGTAAATTTAGTTCACAGTAAAGATGTTTGCTTCAGTTTAATTATCAGCTTATAAAACTACAAGGACGATGTTAAAATACAAACAGTTGTATGTTATTTATCGCGATATTTATCAAATATTGTTATAAATTGAGAAAAATATATATTTAGTTATAAAAGAGAATTTAAATATTAAACACTCAAAAGTATCGAAAATTGGTACCGTTAAGTACCGGTATCGATTCAAATGTCAAAGGTACCCATCGCTAGATCCCTCTGCTAAACTTACACTTTGAGAGCTACACTTCCAGAACGCATCAAGCTCAGCAGTTCAGGTGGGAGCGGACAGGAAGTCGAACATGAAAGCCGTGTAAAACCTCCGATAACTTTCAAAATAAAAGACGCATGAATTTTTCCAGTTGCTTAACTAGTTAAAAGAACATGTAATTACGTAATTAAAGTAAACAGAACGCACATTAAGCTACAGACCTTTTGGACACATGCCTTCTCCTTGCTTTTTATTGTGTGAACTGCCGAAATCACGTGTCATGTCACATTTCTCTGATGATTTTGTGACTTGGCGGAACAGCTCGGTGGAATGCTTTCGGCGTGATCGCAGGCCTGAAAATCTCCCATTGGGGAGAATTCCAAAGTGAATTCCAAAGTGAAAAAAGATTCCAAAGCTTTATACATTACGCAGCACTTACACATCCGGTGGAAAGCCCAGGTCAGGTGTTGAATTCTGTTATTTGCCCAGTCCTCTACATTCACCTTTCCAACATGTTTAGCTGTAATTAGTATTTTGAGACCTATTAAAAAAACATCGTAGGTGTTTGTGGGAGAGCAGGCATAACGTTCAGCCCCAGATAGAAACTCAGTGTTCTTCTCAGTGTTACACTCATCCAATTTGACCCAGAGAGATGCAAATATATAATCACAATCTCCCCACCCCCTGCACCTCACCTTACTCACCTTTGACCTTTTGTTTAGGGACATTTATAGGCCACTGTTTGCAGCACTGCTGATTATTGTCACTGGCTGATTCTTTCCACATATCCCTCTGAAGGATCGGGTCCACCCTGACATCCACTGACACGGGTGTTGTTGACCAGTGGGGCAGGTTTGATGGAGGGAGGGCGGTGGATAGCTAATTGTTTTTACCCATTTAGCTTCATTTTTGTGCAGCTGATGGTAAAAATTTGTTTTCATTAAGAAATCTTCACTAAGAAAATCTAAATGATGCCTCATCGCCGCCCTAATGAAGCAATATCAGTCATTCTTTTTGACAGAATCACCTCAGAGCTACTCACCCTGGTCCTGCATGTTTTAGCTGTCTCCCTGCTCCAACACAACTGTATCAATGACTGAATCACCTCTTCAGCCGGTCCTCAAGTTCTTCAGAAGCCCATCAATCACCCACTGATTAACAACCAGGTGTGCTGGTGCAAAGATTGGAAAGCCCTGACCGAAAACGTTTGATCTGATTGGTTAGTGTTAGTGTTAGAGTGTTTAGGGTTCAAACTCATTTAAAATATTAAATGGTGTGTGTTTGAAACATTTAATTGTGTGTTCCGTGTTTGCGTGTTTTGTCACTGATCTGATCATTCCTTTAATACGAAACTCCTTTTCTTCCCTAAAGTTCGTAATAAGGTGGAAAGCTAGAGATGGTACATCAAAACTCGGGTGAACTTTTCAAACTGGAAACCTTTTGAAGCAATGCTATTAAGCTTGGACAAAAAGTCCTTCAAATCCACACAAAACATTGGTAAAGTCAAAGATTTTTGACATTTTTGCTGCTAAAGAAGGTTCTACAAACTGTTGCACCATGGGACTGACTGATTTCTCCCACAAAACGCATTTCTATCTTATTTTTGATCAATAAGTAATGACGTGTTCGATTCTGGGTTGTGTGTGTTTTTTTTTTTACATTTGAGGTTATAGTTGAATGTTTTTCAGGTACATAAATACCTAGAGTGGATTTTTTTTCTCACAGACTCTAAATCCAGTAATAGGATGGGCTCGGTGAACACACCAAAGAGTCAGAAGCACTCATCCAGACTCGTAGCTCCCTAGACACCAGTTTGATGGGATTTAATAGCATCTGTGGGAAGCAAACCCATTCCACAAAACCCCACGCCACAGCCCACAGGCCCAAAGTATCTGTTGCTAACATCCTTTACAAGATACTCCAGGACACCGATGTTCTCTGTTCTGATGCGTGTTTGGGTGGCTAAAGGTAAATCAGGAATCAAGGGGGTTGATTCGTTTATATAAAAATGATTTCCACATGAGTTTATTTTGAAAGGTTCTGGACATTTTTCCTTAAACATCCTCAGCTATGAGAAAAATAATGTGTTCTGATTGGACAGATGAGCTAACGGCTAGTCGCCATGGGGCCATTTTAGGGCTGGACAATGGAGAAACAAATTTATATATATATATATATATATATATATATATATATAAACACAAACACACATATATGTGTGTGTGTGTGTTTTATATATATTAATTTGTTTCTCCATTGTCCAGCCCCAAATTGGCCCCATTGCGACTAGCCGTTAGCTCATCTGTCCAATCAGAACACATCATACATGTGTATATATATATATATATATATATATATGATATCTGTAATGTTTTTCAGGACAATCCCTTCCACCTCTCCTTGCTGCGAGATCTTGTTTAAATCACATGGTCTGTGGTTAGGTTTGAGAAGGGAGGGCATGGTGACGGAGCGTGCCTGGGTCTGTGTTTTTGATTGGTTGGGAGAAAATAATGACTTTAGTATTAAGCTACCTGACAGGCTAGGATGAAAACTAAAGGAACCTTTTTATTGAAGTTTATATGGAAACCTTTTTTTTTACTCACACCACACATCTAACAATAGATAAATATTATTATGAATTATTGTCTAGTTTGCTTTAACAGAATTCCAGTTTAAAACATGTCAGCTTACTTCTGCTGCAAAATAAAAACAGAACTCTAAAATAAACGTGTTTGTTCCGGTGTAGTGTTATTTGGCCCTAATCACACTACCTGTTAGCTTATCAATCCCATCAGAACAGCTCTCTTTTCCCCAAGTTAAAGCTGTTTCACAGTTAGCTCATCAATCATTCTTAATCGTAATCGTCCACCAGGAGCAAAAATCAAAAGATCTGATCTTCTCAAGCTAAATTAAAATTTGGGCTCTTGCTAGATTGCAGGATAGAATACACACAGATAAATAATATGTGAGGAAAACACCCTATAAAGAGCAATTTATGCCTTTTCGTACGTCAACCCCCCCCCCCCCCTCCCCCAAAAAAAAATCAGTACAAAAAATAATTACAGTAATTAACTTTATTTGTGCAGATCTTTACAGAACAACAGATACGACACCACAATAACATTCAGAACATCACATATCATCAATCATCAAGCACAGAGGAATAACAACATGCAGCGTCGTGAAGCTGTTTGATGCAGGTTTTAGATGTTTTCACCACATTTAGCAATTTCTCGAAGATCTAAAAGTTCTGACTGCTTGCAGAAAATCCCCCAAAAACAGTACATTTATTAATCCAGTTGCTATTAAACTAATTTAGAGATAGACCCAACAAAGAAGAGGTAGAGATCATTCAGCAACCCAGAAATGTTGCGGTGTCTTATTTTTCTCCTGTTTTTATCCTCAGCTTTATTCCTGCAGCTCTGCTAATCAAGTCCTTATCCTAAATGAGAAAGTAACGTTGACGTCTGGACGGAAGTGGCAAAATCCAAAGATCACCCACAGCCTGGCCTGTACAGGAGCTCATATCTCAGACAATTATTAGAAAATTAGTGCTTCTATTAAATGGACTAGCTTAAAGTAGGCCTACATTAAAATCTGCTGTGGTCTCCATTAGGAATGAATGCCTTGTGAGTTGTTTTCTGTATATAAAAAGGTCTGGCGCTTCTGTTTCAGGAAGTAAAAATATTCATGAGATGCCAACATCTCACCTCTGATTGGCTAACAGCAACACGACTCTTCCACTGCCTCCATTTGCTCCGCAACATCAAAACACAACCCTGAAGAAGTTCTGCCGCGCTGTAGAGATGCTAACGCTAACAATTAGCTGCTACAAGCTGAGACGTGCTCTGCTCTCTCCTGGATGCTAAATCAATGGTACTCTGTTGAAATGACATCCATCACAATTTTCCATTAACCTTAAAAAAATGTTGAAATATGAAGAATATCTGGTTAACATGACCCGTTTTTCAGTGGACTTCACTTTTAGAGTGAAGGAGTCCTTCAGAAGCCAAACATCATCAACTGACAGGTGGCTTTAGTTTTGGCGCTGGCGGCTGAAACGATTTCCGCAGAGCTGAGGCCTTTCTCCATCAGGATGAAATCTGACAGATGAAAACGTCAAGTTAAAGGCTCGTGTTTAACAAGTTGTTTCCAAAAATTTGTCTCATAAAAGCGTTGCTTTATTAGTCTGGTTGAGGGTAGAATCGTCCTGTGATTCTCAGATCTGCCTTTAGTCAGACTAACAGCATCCAGATCAGACACAATATTCCGTTTTTGATCAGATTCTGGCCTTTTATCCAGAAATTAGCTCCTTTCTGTTAAAACCTTCTGAAGGAAGTGGAGTCAGATCCTTTCTAAAACTATCAGCCAGACTGTTTGTCTTTACAGGAGCCTCCAGTAAAACTAACTATGCTAAGTCATGCAAATTTTATGCACACCGTCAACCTACATTGTGGCCGTTCTTCATTTATTTCATAAGCTACGGCTGCAATTAGATGACAGTTGATTGAAATCATGTGCGTTTTATGATACAGTTACTTTGTTAGCGCTGACAGGACGCCGCGCGATTCGGTGACAGTATGTTTTCTTTGCACGCAGAGATTAACTGCTATTATTGACCCTGATGCAAACCAGCGGGCGATGCATTCCAGACAAACTGCTCGTGATCTCGGTGATTTGCATGCAGCGTGTCATTTACCATATTTCCTGATTATCAAGTGATTTATCCTTTATTCAAATCTGCTTTGGAAGGGGCCCGGCCGTCCTACCTTTCTGCGGAGAATTAGATACGATAGTTTGGGGTCTGCAGAGAAAAGAGGAGCCTCATCAGTTGGGACTTGCTTTGTATGTTGGATTTCTGGTTCCCCTCCTTCGGCTCGCCTTGGAAGGGAGAGGTGCAGTTGATGAATTCTTAAGCAGATCTTGCTGATAATTGTATTTCATAACTGTCACACGGAGAGGGACTGTCCGCTGAGAAGCTATTTGTGTCACCGCATCCCCTCCCGCCCCTCCCTTTTGTGTCTCTTCTTCCTCTGCAGCCTCTTCAATAAAACTCAAACCACGACAGGGATTGTTAAGTCTTACCTCAAAGATTATTAAGTCCAAATGGAGAATTTATGGGTGACACTTCATAACAATTAATCCAAGATGCTTGATTAATAAAGTTCGCTCACCTCAGCAACACCCCACCCCCCTCTCTTCTTTTTCTTCTTCGCTAGAGTTGTCCTGCTTGAGTGGGATCGTGGAGGAAGAGGAGGAAGGGTGGGGGGTGGGGGGGGGGGGCAGATGTATGGGTGGCAGGATGGTTGTCAGGGACGACATGAGTGTCATTCTTTTTGATTAATGGAGCATTGTGACCCCGCCCATTAACAACCCCCCCTCCTCTTTTTCCCAGCATGCCCACTCTCACCTCTGAGCAACCCCCCCCCCCCCCCCCCCACACACACACACACACACACACACACACCTTCTCACCAGGTAAAAATAGATGTGGGCCAAGTTATGCGCTCCGCTTGGATTTGAGAGAGAAGTGATCTGATCTGAGAAAAAGATGAGGGGAGAACAGACGTAGAAGGGATGAAAAGTGCTCATTTGGAAAAATGTAAGAAAATATGAAGAAAAAAGATCAAATTAAAGTAGAACAAACCAAAAGGAAAGGTTGTGGAGAACAGGAGGGAAAAAGAGGGATTTTAGGAGAACGTCACCTAGCTAACCTTCACATCACGTTAAGTCAGCTGAGATTAATTAGTTGAGTGAGACTGAGCAATTAGGTCAATGTGTGTGTGTGTGTGTGTGTGTGTGTGTGTGTGTGTGTGTGTGTGTTCATGCATACCTCTATCTTTAGCACTTAAAAACAAATCTTATCAGAACAAAGCCAGAAAAAGCATTGACAACCTTTTTATTTTAATAAAATATTTGCCAATGATTAAATTGTTTAAAGATTAATGTTGTTGCATTCCTAATGGTAAGTATATCAGAATACTTTTCCAGGTAAAATTGCATGCGAGGAAACAAAACTAAAGGAAACTTGAGGTTTTTAACGCTGAAGAAGCCAAACCTACGGAGAGAATGTATTTAAAATGATGTGAAGGTGTTGAGGACGAGCTCATTTAAGACTCAGCATTTAGATGACAAGAAGAGAAGAAACACGAATTTAACACTAACTCAGCCTTTTAGCGTGCTGTGACCAGGGTCATCAGAATCAGAAGGGTTTATTGCCCCATGTGTGTGAGAAATAAGCAAAACTTCAATCACAGACCCAACCTGAGACATAACAATTTTTGTTAAATTACCCAATCTGAAGCACTAATTTTTCATTTAGAAAAACACTACAAAAATGTAGGGAACTGAACCCTCCTGAGTCAGAAATTCCACTAAATCTCTTTCTTTAAATGTACCTATATATTGTTTCTCATTCAAAGAAAGAAAACAATCTTTTACATAGCGCCTCTCAAGATAAAAATCACCAAGCGCTTCACGAGAACAAAAAAAAAATGCATTAAAAAAAGATTTTTACAAGGTGATTTAAAAATTTGGTTGGAATGAGAAAAAATGTGATTAAAATGTCAAGAAAGAGAAAATTAATAAGGAAATCAGTGGATCCTGGGAAAAGCAGAGGGTGGCGATGAGCGTCACGCACCTTAACAAGTGAGTTACGTAGTTAAGTAAAGTAAGAAATAAATTATTACCTGCTTTATTTAATTATTTAGTAATATATATATGGGGTGCAGCTGTACTCTGTAAAATTAGAAATGTTCACAAGCTAATAAATTACGTAACAGACATAGTCGAAACACATATGATTAGTTATCATTTAAAATTAATTACAACATATGTGTGACTCAGGGTGTGAAGAAAAGTGGGTCAGAAAATAGCTTTTATAGCCCAGTTCATTTTCATTCGTTTTTATTTATTATTTTTTTCATTCCGGGACCCATGAGCCGACCGGAAGGGGAGGAGACTTGAGCCGGGGGCACACTGGAGGCGGACGCTCCACACCGCGTCCATGCCGTCATTTTAAATAGAAGCCATTATAGTTGACGAAAGTGGGCACACTCATCAACACAAATCCATGTGTTAAGGCTGGTTTATGCTTGACGCGTCCGCGAGGTTCGCACAGCTCCACGCGGCGAAATTGCGTCACATTAACAACCACGCCCCTCCACCGCATCTCCACACGGCCCAAAATTTCCGCAACGCACACCCAGGAAAATTTCTAACCACGCGAACGGTCGGACGAGGAAAATCATGGCGGACCGGCAAGAACTAGTATGGCAGAGGTTCGTAAATACAGACATTTGTATGATTCAGCTCTCAGAGATCACCGTGATCAACATGTTGTTAATAATTCTTGGAGGGAAATAACTCGCACTGTTGGAAAAGATGAGGATGCTGTTAAAAATGCTGAAATGCCATGTTGTAAACAGTAATTTCTACTTCTACTATGGTGTAGTGTTGGGTGCATGCCGTAGAGCTCCATGCTGCCCCCTACAGTTTGGGAGAATATCGGCTCACCGCAGAGACGAGCCGCATGAACCATAAACGCTGCGAGTTGTGAAGCGCGTTCCATCCGCGAGCCGCATCACCAAGCGGAAAGTGAATGCGTCAAGCATAAACCAAGCTTTAGGAGATCGTTTTGGGCCGCTGCTGTAAAAAAAAAGGGAGGCACAAACCGGAAAAGCATCTGCCGATCACAATTTGACAACGGATTATGAAAGAACGGATAACGCTCGAAACACACGGATTCTTCCTGATGTAAGAGGTGAGTCTCCACTTTGTTTTAGTGGTTTTGGCGTCAAAATCATCCTAGCGTGCAACGTTCTGTCACTCTTAAAAAACAGTAAAAACAGTGAGAAACGCTGGCAGCGAAGGCCGTTAGCGATCAGGAAACGGCTGGCAGTGAATGAGTTAAGTGCGGCGTCACCGCTGCTTTTTACAACATTGTGGAGTACTTTAAAACAGACATTACGAAGCGAAACGGCTTTATGGCACAAACCCAACCGCAGTTTAGATAAGTTTAAAGTACCATTGATCTTAAAATATTCAAATAAATAGCGTACTTACCCATTTTTAATGAATTTGAGTCTCACAAAACACGACGGCAAGTCCGATCATGTATAAACAATAGTTGTGACTCTCACGCGACTTTCCAAGAAGCACTCGGAGCGGTGCGTCCTTTGTGACCATTTGACTTCTCAAAATCTCGGGTGCGGCGCATCCGCCTGTGTTAGCATTATCAGTAGCTCAGGCTAGTGTTAGCAGTAGCTTGTGTTAGCATTATCAGTAGATCAGGCTAACATTAGCAATAACTTGTGTTAGCATTATCAGTAGTTCAGGCTAGCGATAGCAATAGCTTGTGTTAGCATTGTCAGTAGCTCGAGCAAGTGTTAGCATTTTCAGTAGCTCGGGCTAGTGTTAGCAATTTGTGTTAGCATTATCAGTAGCATGGGGTAGCATTTTTCTGTAGGTAGCATCACCGCGACCGATGTTTATTACTGATGGTGAAGTGAGTTCGGACATGCAAACGTAAGGAGATGTGTATAAGCTTATGATGTCTTAAGCTAGATTTTCCTAGAATGAACCAGTTCTTCTCATCAATATCTTCTCAGTGACCTGGGTAACCCTGGTCCTAGAAAGCTGCAGTCCTGCATGTTTTCCAACTGTCTTTGTTGTTCCTGCTGTTGATTTCCTGGATCAGGTGTGTTCAGCCAATTAGAAGCTGCAAGTTCATGCATGCCTGGAAAGAATGCAGGACTGCGGCTCTCTAGGACCAGGGTTGCCTACGCCTGTGGTATGAGTGTCCACCCTGGGATTGGGAGATTGGGGTTCAAACCCCAGTTGGGTCATACTAACGACCTTAAAATGGAACGCAGCAATGCCTCCCCACTTGATGCTCAGCTTAAAGGGGGATTAAACCACCAAATAGTTCCTGAGCACAGCCACTGCTGCAGCTCGCGGCTCCCCACACAAATGGGTCAAATGCAGAGATGGAATTTCACCATTGTGCAATGATGACTAATGGGACTTTAGCTTTAACTTCTCTGTGGTCATTACAACATTGCTAATTTACACAGGAAAGCGGGTTGGAGAGGGCACAGACTTTTGGGCATCCTACATTAGACAAGCTGCCTATAAGGTAAATGCACTTTTAAACTCTAGGACTACTTAGAATTATCTGAAAGTAAAAAGACTCATGCTGACTACTACTAATTAAACAAATAAATAATAGAGCTGGAAAACCCAGAATTGCTACTAGTTTAACTAATTCCAGATCATTTTCAACGTGTTAAAATCATATTTTAATCATCAGGATGCAAGATTTCGATACAGTTTCACCTCCATATATAAGGAGTTGCCGAAAACCTAAAATAGAGCTGGGCAATACGGCCTAAAATCAATATCTTGATATATTGAGGATTTCACCTCGATAACGATAAATGGACGATAACTACAGGTATGGGCATAAACAAAAGTTGTCCACTAGATGGGGCTGTCACATGTATTATGTTGAGTCACATTTTCACATGACTCAATGTGGTACAGCTTCTTAAAGGGACATGAAAGTTGCCAACCTACACACATATTTTCATTTTTTTAGTGTAAAATTTATTGACATGGGAAAAATTATCACGATAAGAGCCAGAAATTTCGATATGGATAAATTTTCTATTTATTGCCCAGCCCTACCTCTAAATGATCTGTGTTTTGCAGTAAGTAAAAGTGAGATCTGCTCCACGTTTTGCTAGTGTAGAAATGGTTATCTGGATTCATTTTTACACAGCACGAGGATAAGAAACCCTTTAGACAAATCCTTGAACCAGTAAAGGCTTTACAAAAGATCATATTTAACAATGATGGCTATATATTTTCCTTTTTGCAATTAAAGAGTCCCTCTGTGTAATTTAATGCTTCTTTTCAAGTGTCGGGTCCCCTGAGACTTGGCCTGTAGCTATGCCATCGCTCTTGGTGATTATCATTAATGAATGTCGGCGAGGACCATCCCTCAATGTGACTAGAGAGGAAACACAAGCCCTAATTAAAGGTTCCTATTCATAAATACACGCCTGGAACTACACAGATCGAGCAGCACTATGCACACAAGTCATGTTAATGTCAGAAAAGCACATTTTTAAGAGCATTTTCTCCCCCTAATGTACGGCACACCAGTGGCCTTGACAGATCTCTGCAGCTGAAGCGAGAGGTCTGTGCAATTTGAGATTTAAATTAAGTATAAAGCTGAAGATTAGAACGCTCTAATTTGACGCAGAAAAGGAGCGGCGACTAAAAAGATCCGACTCTGAGCCGTGCCGTTTAACTGAGCGTTATGATACGTACTGGACACGAGCACTGCTGTTTCTTCCAAGATTCCCGAATGGAGAAGTCATCTAATATTTAGAAAACGTTTATGGAGTTTTACAAGACGTCTTTAGAGACGAGAGTAAATCTAATTGTTGTGTTCACTCATATATTTTAATCGTTTTAAATGTAGACTGTCAGCTGCTCTCGTAAACACAATTGTAGGTGTATTGTCACGTCGCTTTCCCCAGACAAAGCTACCGGTAATTCGTATGCAGAGAAGATCATGTTAACGTTGACGATATTATTCGCCTTTTTTTCTTTTTTACAGACTCAAAAACTCTTGTCGGAGGAGAAAAAAATGTGTGTGTGTGTGTGGGGGGGGGGGGGGGTTGAAAAGATAAACATTTGGCTGCCTCTCTTTCATCCTTAATGGCAGAAAAATGCTAATTGGAGTGCATGTGTCACAGAAAACAAAAGCCAAGGGTGGAGGAGAGGTGTGTGTGTGTGTGTGTGTGTGTGTGTGTGTGTGTGTGTGTGTGTGTGTGTGTGTGTGTGTGTGTGTGTGTGTGTGTGTGTGTGTGTGTGTGTGTGTGTGTGTGTGTGTGTGTGTGTGTGTGTGTGTGTGTGATATTTTGAAACGGGAATATGTGACATCACTCAGCCCAGCTGGATTTTAAGCAAGGTTGTTCCAGGAAACACGAAATTTGTCACAATAAAGTTTAGTTTAGCCCGTGGTGGTACGAAACACCGCTCACGTTTTAGATGAAGGTAAAAAATATATATGATATGTGTTTTTATTTATTTATTTACTAGTTTCTGTTGGAAGCTGAACAATTCTTTCTGAATAAACATGCTTACGTTTCATTTTCACTCGCCGTTGTGGAATAAAACCCGCGATCCTTTAACAAATCCGTCACCGGATATCGGTCACATTCTTCAGCCTAACTGGCAAAACCAAAAGAAACGCTCCGGTAGGGATTACGAATCTTTAATTGCATTGTCAAAGCTACAGAAACGCGTCTCCCTTAAGTCACAAGTTCTGGAAAAGTAAATCTATAAAAATCACAAAGAAAACTCCTCTTCCTCTTCTATTCCGCACCGTGGCATTTTAATTATGTAGTCTTATCTCACAGATGTGGAGATAGAGCTCGTGTCAAAGTTAAGACCTTTTCTTTATTAATTTCTTACTATATATTCTTATATCCATCCTGTCAATTGGTGTCTGGAATCTGATAGGACCCATCCCTGATTTAAGATTACCGTTATTATCGGGAGCTTTCCGAATCTCGACGTTTCATCAGAAGTCGAAGTGCGAGTCTGGCAGTTGTACGTAAAGTCCAAACAACAAACCACAGCGCGCTAATTGTAGTTGAAACATGACCTCCAGTATTTGACATCAGAGGTGTTGCTCAAGAAAAACGTTGGAGTTATTAGCCACAGGCCAACATGTGAAATCAATTATTTATGAATATTAAGAGCCAGGCGTTAAATTCTTCATTTTTAGCATCCTCGTTTTTTCTTTTATATAACGTGGTTGTGAAAAATAAAATCTTCTACTTAAAAAAATATTTGTCACAGTTACATTTTGAACATTTCCAAAACATTCTTTTTAAATGCATTAAAGAGCTTCTTTAACTACTTTTTGAGCTGAAAATAAATCAAATTCAGCGGAAACAAGTGGTTCTGACGCTGTGATTTTACCGTAAAAGGGATTTGTGGTAATAATGAATACATTTTTGGAAGTGGGACATGTGATGCTGATGATAAAAAGGAAAGATGTGAAACGGACAAGGGAGAGACAGAAAAGATTAAGAGGGGAAAAAAGCAGTTTAATTGTGGTTCGGGACATAATTTTAACCAGATATTCTTCTGAGTCGTGTTGATGACGGTCAAATTAAAACATTTATTCATGGCTTTGTTTTTTTTTTTTTTTTTGCTATTAGATTTTACTTTATTTGTGGAGTAAAGACACTTTTTTTGAGTTAAAGAAAAACAGACATGTCACATTGTGCATTTCTTACAGTGTAAAACCTTCGTTTTTATTCCCCACACAAACACCATCCTCCACCTACAACCGTGTTTACACGGTGAAATAATTGCCATGATTTGCTCACGCGGGTTTGACAGGATCAACGTTTTCCTCACCTGGCTTGACAATTCTGCAGGACCTCCTTGCAACACAACCGCACGAACGTCTACGCTTCACATGTCAGTCCTGGACGGAAGGGGCACAAAAACAAAAACAAATTTGGCTTTAACATACGTGGATATGTACACGACGGCGTGCTCTCGCCTGCTCTGAGGGGAGTGTCTGCCGGAAACGGGACGGCGTGTCAGCCGGCTGTCACCGTTACACGGCGCACGAGCCGAGCTCGGGCTGGAGGGGGGGAACAACTGCTGGGAGTGTGTTTTGCTTCATACGTGGACACCGACGGTTGAATCAAAGGGTGTGTGACAGTCTGGATCACGGTGTCCGGCTTATGTGTTGACTAAATGTCTCTGCTGCACTTAACGTCTTGCAAATGCTCATTTGGGAGCAGTTGTGTGTTTAAATCTCGCTTTTAAACATTACCGTATACTATAATTATGACTATAACTAAAATATGTATTTACCATATGAGATCTAGTGAGTTAATCTAACAGAGAACCACATAATTTACAGTGCTCCTCACCCTGAAAGCATTCTGACAGTTTTGGTTGCTAATATGGACCAAAGCCCCCCCCCCCCCCCCCCCGCTGGCCCTAGATCAGACTTTACACACTCCTGAGTTTCCTCTTTCACACACCTGTAACCTTCTCACCTCACTGGAATAGCACAAATAAACACAGGGAACTAAACAAGAACCCATTTTAATGTTAAATTACACTTGATGGTCATCCTGTCCATTAGGGGGTCCACAACAATGAAAAAAGTGATTTTAAAATTTATTCTATTATTTAGAGAAATTATACATATGATGTAAGATTGTGATAATTGAATATAAAAACAGAATCATTGTAATGTTGAGTGAGGATTTGTTTTTATGTGCAAACATCTTGATTTTTTTTCTTTTTCTAAGTTTGAAGTATTTAAAAAATTCTCAAAAATTCAATATTGTGGGAAATGTTTATTCTTTACAAAATGCTTAGTCTTTAAAGATGTGTGTATTTAAAAATGTTTCATGTGCCGTAAAGAGAACACAGAAGAAAAGGAAACAATAATAAAAAACGGGCGTAATGCAGCTTCAAACAGAAGATGAAGAACAGTTAAAGTGAGTGAGGTTTTATACTGTTGTTGAGGTAAGTTTAGCATAAACTACATTATTATTATTTAAAAACAATAATTACAACAGAAGAGGAAAAATGAAAGAAAATAAGTTTAGATTTTTAATGAAAACAAGAAAAAAATTGTGTATTTTTTTCATTTTACAGCAGCTTTTCTTACAGGGATCTACCTTAAACCAAACTCAAGCACTTTAATTCTGTTTGAGAGAGTTTCCAGCACCTTAGATGTGATCAAAATGATTATCATGACCCTTATTTCACTCTCAGGATTAAGTGTTTTGCCTTTATAATACAATCCTAAACTTTTCGTTAGATTCCTGAGTCGCTTGTTCTATCTTCAACGTTACAAACGAGCTTCTTTCCCTTTAATGAACGCCATGGCGTGATTTAAACGTCAACCCAGATGGAATAATTTAGTTTTTCAGGAAATGTTTGATGATTTGGAATCTCACCTACAAAGCTGCACCTGGTTTACCTTTGATGGAAACGTTAGTGACGTAAGTCTGCTCCATCAATCAGCACGCAGAGCACTTTGACAGACAGATGTTGGGGCGGTACTTCGGATTTTTCTTTTTGCCACTTAAGACATCATGCAGACCCCCCCTCCCCCTAAAAAAAAAAAGAAAATCCTCTCTCCTGTGCCTTCTCTCTTCCTGTCAGGAATAAATGCAGAAACTCACCAGAGTCAGGAAAACTGTGGAAAGTTTTAGTTTCCTCTCTGGAGATGATGGATGAAGAAAATCCAAGAAAGGATGGAGAAATCCAAGTTATGTTGTGATTAAATAGAAATAAATACCCCCCCCCCTCGTTTTTTCCTCACCATCACCATCCTGCAGCTTCGTTTCAGACAACATTATTCCAGTTGCGCTCTTTATAAACACTAAATGCGGCTATAATAGTTCGGATGGAGAGTATAGGGCTATTAATGCGGTCTCCAGTGGATTCAGAGCCCCTCCCCTTCACCAGAAGCCTCACTTAAATAAGGTGTAGCGAATCGATCTGCAGCCTCCTTTGTCCCAGTAAAGAGGTCACCGAAAATATCCAGATTTCTCCTCCTTTTTGGGCGCTAAACTCTCGGGAGAAGCGCACCAGTCTGATGCGTAAAGTACGCACGGGTCAGGCACCGGAAATGTGGGGATTGGACACTTATTTTAAGTTATGCTTTTTTTCTGACTGATTCAATGAAGAAATAAGTTTATGTAGGTGTTTCCTCAAAGGAAAAATGGGAACATGTCCATAAAAGGTAACTAAATTAGGTTTTATTTGACAGATGTCTGCACAAACACACACTTTAGTCGCACATCTCATTCTTTAGTTTGAGGTCTCACACACACACACACACACACACACACACACACACACACACACACACACACACACACACACACACACACACACACACACACACACACACACCTTTTCTTTCTCTCTCTTCCTCCTCTTCCTCACTCTGAAACGCATCTTGTCTTCACGCGCTTTAGTGAGAGGATGAGAAGGCAAACAATTAGAGGCTGCGGATTGACAGGTGGGCTCTGACTGACTGTCAGGGTGACGTTTGCTGGAGGGAGGAGTGGAGTAAAAAAAATAAATAAAGAACAGAAAGAGTCCCCGGAAAGGCAGCTGGATGTCTGTCAGTGTCTGAACGCGCGGCGCATCCAGCGGATGTGCGCAACGCTCCTCATCCAGAGACGCTCTTTGGAATTTTAATTAACTTCACCATCAACATTTTTATTTATCTATTTACAATAAGAAGACTGAGATATTTTCTAACTGTCCTGGCTTCTTTTGTGATGACTTTCTGAGAAAGTGCTGCCAGTCGGAGGTTCCTGACGCGTTTCTGTGAGTATTTTATTATCCAGGAGGGGGCGGTGAGAGGAGGAAGAGGAGGAGGAGGAGGAGGGTGAACGGTCTCATCTCTCTTTGGCTTGACTGACTGACAACAGTCCGCTTTAACGTGTCACTCTATCCACAACCCCTTCCTGATTTCCTTCTTCTCAGCGGAGCTGGCATCGGACTCCTCTCCACCCAAACCGCGCGACTATGAGCTCCACTTCTCCGCCACACCGGAGATCTGCGATAGTCCCGTCGAGGCGTGGAAACGGAGGTTTTTGTTTTTAAAACGGAGAAATAAAAACAGAACCCGGGAGGACTTGTCTCCTCGAGGTGGGAAGAAAGTTCCTTAGAATAAAGAAACAATCGGACGCTCCTGCTATAATAAACCAGACTGCTGAAAAAGAGAAGGATCTACTCTTTAAGGAAAGAAGAGCTGATGGTTTTGTTTTCACCTCCTCTTCCTCCTCGTCATCGTTGCACCGGTTTCGTCCCCAGCTTGGCCGCTGTTTTGGTCTCTGCATGAAAAGTCAAGCGGAAAATCCTGCAGCAGCATGCCGAGGAGAAAGCAGCAAGCGCCGCGGCGGTCAGCAGGTAAGCCCCGGCCCGACGCTCCGCCGCCCATCCGCACAAGTTCAACTAGTTTGCGTCAGAAATCCAACTACCAGTTCAGACTCGGGAAGCTGCGCAACTTTTCCTGCTGCATGCTCATTTTTTAAAGTTCTTCAAACAAAAAATCTTATTAAAAATCCAAAAGCTGTTTGATGTTTTAGAGAAAATAAAGAAAAGTCTCCATCTTGTGTTCCGCCTCGGGAACGTCATCCTGGATTTGATGCTTGATTGATCGCCTGTCATGCGAGCGTCTTTGATCTATTCATTCCTGATAAACATCAGTAAATCAGTCACCGCGAGGCACGCATGCGTCAGACGGCTGACACCCCCCCCCCCCATCAAAGGGGAGAACCCTTTTGTAATCTGCCCCTCCTGATGAGGAAGCAAAGAAAAGACAAACTAAAAGAAAAAGTTCAGAAGACGGATAAATACTTGGGGGGGGGGGGGGGGGGGGGGTGCAGGAGAGCCAATGGTCACTTGGTGTCTCCCTCCATCTGACCTCTGTGTTCTCTTTCAGGAGCAGGAAGTAGAGAAACTCTGGTTGTTGGCGCAAATTTCACACTAAAAAAACGGCAAACGGACAAAAATTTGCTCTAAAAGACATTTAAAACAACAACTGTTGAGTTTAAAGACACTGGTGTTTAATAATCAGCTCTGGGACAGGAAACGTTTCCACATGGATGTCCAGCTGGTCCAGAAAGAGTTCATCGTATTACTAGTTTTATTCTTTTGTGGTATTCATGCAACTTTTTGAAACATGTGGTATAAAAAGTGGGAAGCACTTTAAAGTAAGGGTCCCTTTACTAACAGTACTTCATTATTAAGCGTTAATAAACAAATGGTGCCTTTATTAACATTCTGATATTAACTATTAAGTGTCCTTAAGGGTAAAGTACCAGGGAGGTGTCTGCTTAGTAACGCAGTACTTAGTATTAACATTACTATTCAGCAATTGTTAATACTTTATTCAATATTTATTCATGCTTAATAATGCACTAAGTGATGTTCATAAAGGGACCCTTATTGTAAAGTGTTAGCAAACAGTGTCCTCATGCATTAAGCTATAGGCGGGAAACCTTATTATAAAATAGCTAAATTAGTGAAAAATTCACAATTTTTTTATATTGCATAACATCAGGTTTGTAAAGTTTTCCCACTTTATAAATTCTGATTCAGCCCTTTTTTTTTTTTTTTTTTTTTTTTTGTGTGTGTGTTCAGATTTGTCTGCGCTGGACATTAAACTGGTCAGCCAGCGAATTCGTCCAAATCCATTCGATGTCCCCCGGGACAGAAAAACGTGTGATTGACGCGAACTTCCAAGTGACGAGGAAGAGGAGCCTTTGAAGTTGGTGCAGTAATGACCAAAGCTGAATGAAACAGCTGTAGAATGTTAAGCAGGCGCTGGAAATGTGAGGTTAAGCAGACTTAATCAAGGTTGTGACGGGGAGACTTTGAACTCGGTGGGGCTGTAATTTCTAATTGACGCGAGGCTTTGCTGATGGATGGAGAGGAACGTGTTTGAAGAACAAGGCCGTGCAGTGAAAATGAGTTTTTTCAGCGTGTGTTTTACGTCTGTTTTTGTTTTCCAGTCCGAGCTCTGAGGGTGGACCCCAGTTTGGGTTGGAATATTGATCAAATTGTCTTTTTTCCTGACAGACGCATGCTTCACGACCAGCAAGGGTCAATCCCAACTTGGCAGGCTCTGTTAACATATGGTCAAAACAAAACTTTACACCCCACTCTCGTGCGTGCAAAGCTGCTTCCACACCTTCTGAGTGGCTATTTTTACAACGCACCAGCAGATATTTCCACAAGCCAGATTTGTCACTTTGGAGCGGCACTAAAACTAAACATTGCATCTGCACCTCAGAGGGGAGAAGAGCTTTCAATAGGCCTTTGTGTGCCATTTCAACTGGGCTGCGTTTCATCAGTCACAGTGATGATTTTAGACCCTGTAATGGCGCTGTACCCTATCTACTTTATGACCAGTGACAATACATCAGTGTTCTCTCATTTGGAACTGCATTACTGCATCTGTTAGTTTTGGCAGTTAGATTCAGCGCAGTGCAATTTGAGCAGCAGAGACTTTTTACTGCAGTCGTTTGTTGTCATTTCCATCGCCTTTTTTCATTTTCAGTCTGCGTTTGCCGTGATGCACTCGAGTAATTAATGACAGATAAACAACTTAACGATCTCAGGTAACAAAATGAACCAAAAAAGGCAGGAAACTAGTGAATCAGAGCTGCAGGCTTCACGATGACCTTCACAGTTTGGGATAAACCACCAGAACAGGAAAGTGTTGACGGCTGTGGGGAGAGAAGTACTTACTTTGTTTTATTTGCGTAAAAGTACAGATAGAGAGGTAAAAGATTATTTAAGTAAAAGTATAGATGAAGGTAAAAAGTATTTGAGTGTACATAAAAGGGTAAAAATTACTCAAGTTAAAATACAATAGAAGGGTCAAAGATTACTTAAGTAAAAGTACAGATAAATGGGTAAAACTACTTAAGTAAAAGTACAGATAAATGGGTAAAACTACTTAAGTAAAAGTACAGAATTGGGGTAAACATTTTTTAAGTAAAAGCAAAAGAAAAGAAAATTTTGACATACGCAAAAGTATACAAGTATGCATTTTCAAATGTACCTAAAAGTTAAAAAGTACAAGTATTCAACATTTAAATATGAGTAGAAGTGTGATGTCGGACTGGGAGAGGGGCCTAAGCGTAAAGTAAAATACTATTACTTTGTACAGTCTGGTGCAGACAAAGAAGCATGCAACGACGGGGTGGGGGCTGGACAGAACGCAAATGAAAGTACTTTTACTTTTGAACCCTTATAGAAAATATAGGGAAGTAGAAAGTGCAGAATAAAGGTGAAAAGTAGGACTCAAGAAAATTACTTAAGTACAGATATAGAAATTTTGTACTTAAGTACAGTAACAAAACACTTGTACTTTGTACTTTTACTTTACTTAAGTGCATGTACTACATTTGTTACATTCCATCACTGATGTACGGTTTATGCTCTGATTATGTGTACTCAAACTGGTCACAGTGTACTATGACCAACTTTAGAGCAAACATCTTCAGGATTGACCTGGCCATAAAGACCTTTAAGGTCATTTCAATAAGTATTTTCAACATTTCAAGGGCAAATTTTTCTAATTTAATGTCAGTTTTCATCGTTTGCGATGCTAGCTCCACATGCTAGCTAAACATTATGAAGGTTAATAGCTCTCATTGTTACAATCCACGAACACCCGCTGTTAGCATTGTTTACAGGATTCAGTTTCCTTCCACAGTCTTGCAACATCATGTTTAAATATGAGGACATAGTGCGTTACAGCCAGATAATCAGTAATTACAGCAGTTTAATTAGCAGATGGGAGAGGATACACGAAGCAGCCATAACTCCGCTTCGCTGAGGTCACGGCTCTGATTGCTGTCGGGGAATGAACGACGCCGCTGGCGGCGCTGCTTTTAGTTTGCCAACTGCAGCAACTTAAATCAAACACCGTCACTCTAAGTAATGAATCTGTCAGCTAATCATTCAACGTGTGATTAGACTGTTCACTTTGTTCTACAGGAGAGTTGAGAAGGTTTAAGAACCCCCAGGAACTCAGCTGTTCTGGGGGATGGATCAGCATGGGGTACGTAATCGTGCACACCACTGTGCAGGATTCTGTTCATCATTTGCTGAAATGTACTTTTTGAGGTGTGAGACATTAGAATCTTTGTTTGCAATGATGACAATCAAAATGTAGAGTTAAGAAAAGGACTGTGCACACCTACTAACGATCTGTCTTTAGCTCGGCGCCTGTTAAGAGAAATTAGGGCTGCGTTTCTCTTCCTGGTGTTTCTCCACCGACGACAGTGGCTGCCTTCGTCTTCTCCCAACGTGCTGCTCGCACCGCCTCGTGAAGGAGTCTCTTAATTACGACGCGAGCGGGTGGGGCCTCCCTTTATCCTGACGGCATCATTAGCCGGGGTCCCTAATTATCCAGGTAGCTGACAGATCAGTGACGGGTCCGCAGATTACTGCTGACAAATTCAGCAAGGTGTCACGTCTGCAAGCTGCCTCGATGAAATCGTCTCACTTCTCGTGTCCCCACCTCGGTTCTTGCGGAGTAAACTCAACAACAGGAAGTTTTGTCACTTGACATTTAGAAATATGTGTTTTTTTTTTCTATTTACCATCATTCCTATTAGCCGTAGAGGTGATTGCTTTAATAGCTCGCGGTGGTTGAGGCCTTCATTTCGTGTGAAAGACGCTCCTAATTCTCTCCCTCTGATCTCCCTCCTGCTTACAGCTTCCTGGTTTGTTTGACAGAACAGGAACAAAGTTCTTCGTCGAGCAGCGTTAATGCATTTTGTTGTTGTTATTCGCCATTGTGTTCCTCTGCGGGAATTTAGCTCACGGCACCTGTCACAGAGGAAGCGTGCAGGAGCGATGAGGCCTAATGTTAGTTTTATCGGGATGCTTCTGATAAAGAATTTAATGACATTTGTCAGGATGTGAAGCGGCGCTGTGAGGCGAAAACATATTATTTGAAGTTAAAAGTGTGTAGATGACAACAGAGCACGCGTGCGTGCGTGTTTATGGGAGTGTGTGTGTCGCCGTGCATGGCTGAGCAGGCTGAGGACGTGTGTGTGTGTGTGTGTGTGTGTGTGTGCAGGAACGTGAAATATTCTGATCTGGTGATACTGTCGCACATGTAAAGTGTCATTAACAGGTGACATTGACTGAAGAAGTCAGTGGATGTATTTGCTACACCCGTAGTTTCATTTGCATGTGCTGTCGGAGCCAGGAGGCCTTCAGGAAACCAAAGACACACACACTAATCTGCACACACACACACACAGAACTCCACTCTCAGTCCTCGTCGTTGTGGAGGTTAAGTGACAAATGAAGATCGATGACTGCTCTTATGGAAAAGAGACGGTCGAACTGAAACTATGTGGGAATTAGGCGCGCCAGCCGGGTGAAGATGTAAAGGCGTTCGGCGCTGCGGGCGCGAGGTAAAACTATCCCCGAGCTTAATGAGGTTCAGAGGAAGCCGGAAAACCTGGATTTTCACTCAAGCACAACGAGAGGAGCCTCGGCTGAGAAACAGGAAGAGGAAAAGGAGGAAAAACAAGGTCGTTTTTACAGAAATAAAACTCAGCAGCGTCTTCTGTCAGAATTACAGCCTGCACTTATTTGTTATCTCAGAGTTTTTCTGCACACCTGCGTTTGATCGTGGAAACATTTCAAATCAGCTGCAGAGTAAATACCACAACGTACAGTCAGGATAATGGCAGCAGCAGTAAAAATAGAAATATACTTCATAGAGCTGCTGCAACGGCGGGCAGGGAGCTTCGACTCAGACTCACAGGTTGGACAATACTCTCTAAAATGTGAATTTGCAGATTTTGCACATAATACTTGAAGCATCTCAATTCAAAGCATACATCAGATCATTCTCTAGAAGCTGAACTGATCTCAGTGAGTCAACGATGGTTCATTTATGACAAATTTAACCGTTATGATCGGTTTTCGATGGGTTAGGAGTAGGGATGGGTACAGAATTCGGTACTTATTAAAGTACCGACCGAATTCCATAGTACCGACCGAGCACCGATTCACGTCATTTCAAACAGTGCCTCGTTTCGGTACCCGTCCTTCATAACAAGAAATTGCCAAGATAGCTGCACATGTGCAAGAGCGTTTTGTCGTCGCTCGGTGCGAGCGAGTTGTAAACAGAGCAGCATGGTAGAAAGAACGCAGGCTAATGCTTGGGTCCACTTCACTAAATGTGATGGGTAACTGGGTGATGATGAAACCAGCGACAACGATCTAAGTGAGACATCCTCATCTTAATCTGCTCCGGTAGGTAAATAAAATGTTTAAGATAACGTTAGCTTGATATGTTAGCTTCCGTTTCGCTAATGGTGCGTTCGCTTTCTCCTCGGAACTCCGAATTCCCGACTAGAAGAACATGAACGCGCTCTAAAGTTTGGCTTCACTTTACTAAATGCGGGTGATTGGGTGAAGATGAAACCAGTGACAACAATCTAAGTGTGAGGCATCATCGTTTTAATCTGCTCCAGCAGCTAAATAGACTGTTTAAGATAACGTTAGCTTGATATGTTAGCTTCCTTGCCACCGTTGTTATCAGCTAATGGTGCGTTCGATTTCTCCTCGGAAATTCTAACTTCCCAGTAGGAAAAATCAAATGAAAAAGGGCGGCAAAAGGAATGAAGATACACAGTAAATTTAGTTCACAGTAAAGACGTTTGCTTCAGTTTAATTATCAACTTATAAAACTACAAGGACGATGTTAAAATACAAACAGTTGAATGTTATTTATCGTGATATTTATCAAATATGGTTATATATTGAGAAAAATATATATTTAATTATAAAAGAGAATTCAAATAATAAACACTCAAAAGTATCGAAAATTGGTACCGTTAAGTACCGGTATCGATTCCTAGGTACCGGGAATTAGTACCAGATCGATTCAAATGTCAAAGGTACCCATCCCTAGTTAGGAGAAGGAGTTGAAACGTCGTAGTGAAGAGATGTAAAGAAGAAAAGAGTTGACATAAATGTGCACAATGTGAAAAGGTCTCCCCATCCAAAAAACTCAAGAAATACGAAGATCGGGCTGTAAAAGTGAAGATTCCAGGAAAAAACACGATACGTGCAAAGCCACTTACACATGAACTTAGGCTGAATGTGAGTCTGTGAAAGAGAGGGGAATGATGTGTGTGTGTGTGTGTGTGTGTGTGTGTGTGTGTGTGTGTGTGTGTGTGTGTGTGTGTGTGTGTGTGTGGTTTTAACACAAGTGTGTGTCACAACACCATAAGTATCGCGTTTGCTCCTGAATGACTGACGCTCTGCCCCACGTCGACTTGTTGTCTGCTGGGCTCAGTTGTTTGACCTTCTGAGAAATGCAGCAGCCTCAAAAACACTCCAGACGACTCTAAATGCTTGGCTGAAATGACAGTGTGAAAAATGGCCTCCGATCAGGAGACTAATCACCCCTAACGGCGGTGTTGCGGCTGCGCTGCCACCGGACGCCCCGTGCTGTTTGGCCTTGAAGTTGTGTTACTTCTGTTAACCAGTCTTGAACATCTGGAGTGCAGCAGGGCGGGTGCAAGCAGGTGCCGGTGAGGTGCAGAAAACAACAGAGGGAGCTGTGAAGGAAAGGTATTAAAAGTGACAGATGAACAAGACTTGGGGAGACGCTCGCCTGCAGCAGCTGTGACAGCGGCCGTCGCTCTGACAGGTGTCAATTAAGAATTACTGCAGAGGCCCTGTAGTCATTTTTTCCCTGCCCAGCTGTCTGTCTGTGCGCCTTTTTGAGAAATAGCACTTTACCCTTGTCATTACATTAGCACTTTGCCAGTCGCCCCAGAAAATGAGTGCACGCCGGGCACACTAATCAATAACTAGTGTATTAGCAATTAGTCCATTGATTTATGCCGGGGTGTAGCTGCTGATCTTATGTCCCTGTGCTCCGCTCAGCGCACACACCTGATGTTGCCAGGTGGATGTAGTTTAACCTCACAGGTGGAGGGGAACACAAAGACAATTGAGTTATTGATACTAAAGCACGAGTTTACCCATTTAAAGGAGTCATTCACTTGTTACTTCAGTACATGTGCTGTGATCTCTATGAATGAATGTCTCGTGAGTCTTTTTAAGTGAAAACAAGCTCTCACACTCTTGTTTCAGGAAGAAGAAGCTAGTTGGAGGAGCGGGGGCAGAAAACTGCACGATTTAAACATTTACCCCCAAATTCCACTACCTCCGCTCCGACACGAACGCCGGAGCAAAATCGGTCCCGTTGTAGTCAATCAGAGCAATTCCACTACTGCGGCCGTGCTCCGGCAGTGCGGCGCCGTGCGCCGCCCTCTGTTCTGGCGTCCGGCAAAAATAGAATCGATCCTATTTTCGCCGGACGCCGGAGCACCTCCGCAGTAAATGGACAGAAATCACAACGGCCCAACAGGAAAAGGAGCAAGCACAATTTCCGTTTTTCACAATAAATCGATAAACAAAAGGCGTTTTTTGTTTCAAATGCACAGGTTTAACAACTTTTAACAACTATCAATGACGGCTGAAGTTTAAATGCACAAAAGTAAGCCATAAATACAGTTTCCACTATCAAAGTAGTCACACTTTGTTGATCCAAACACTGCTGATCTCTCAACACAAATGATGGACAGATTAAACAGCTCATGCCGATGTTTCTCCCACACAACGGGTGTTTGGATCTAACTTCCGCGTTTATTGCTCGGACTGTATCGCAAGATCTTGAAAATCCCGCGCATGCCTGTTTGCCCCCTCAGGTCTCCGCACTGGAGCGGAGCCGTTGTAGAGCGCGTACCAGTAAAAATTGAGTTCGGAAGCGAGCGGCTGCGGAAGGCGGGGGCGGACCGCAGCGGAGCGGAGGTAGTATTCATGATATACAAACATCTCGCTTCTGATTGGCTAACAAAAACGCATCTCTTCCCCTGCCTCAGTTCGCTTTGCAACGTTGATGTTTTATCTCCACAAATAACACAAGCCTCAGTAAGTTCTGCCATGTTGTGGAGTTGCTAGTGCTAGCTTCTGCTATTAGCTTCTAGCTAATGCTGGCTAGACGTGCTCTGCTCTCTCCTAGATGCTAATCAACAACAGCCTTCCACGGTCACATGCCAAGGTGAATGATTCCATAAATGCCGTTTTCTTTCAAGAAGATCTGTGTGGCTTTTCTGACTTGACCGACACATTAGCGTGGCTGAAGGTGAACCGATTCTATCCGAGCTGAAGTAACCAGATAATGTGGTTGGAAACCGACTTTCTTTACATGTAAATGGCTCTGTCGAGGGGTTATCAGTTTGACACTCGCCTACCAGAAGAAGTAGTCTTCTGAAAATATCATCTCCACGATGTAATACGTGTAACACCATCGAACAGTAAAGTACATACCAAATCAGCTGTGCTGCAGCTTTGTTGTCCATTCCTTCGGCTATTGCGTATTTCTAACATACATGTAAACTAGGATAAAGGCTCACAGTATATTGCCGTAGATCAATGTAGATTGCCTTGGTTGCACATTTAACTCATTCACTGTCAATGACGACTAAAGTCGTCATTTGCATTTTTTTTACTGTTTGGGCATCGGAGCGAGCTCCCACGCTGAGAGAACAAACATCTCAGCTCTAAAGCCGATCTTCCTCCGCATACGTCACACGTCACATGATCAGGAAGCAGAACACCCATGTGTTAGGGGATCGTTTTGGGCCGTTTCCGTAAAAAAAAAAAGTGAGGCGCGAACCGGAAAAGCGTCTGCCGATCACAATTCCACAACAGATTACGAAAGAACGGATAACGCTCGAAACACTTCCTGATGTGAGTCTCCGCTTTGTTTTGGTTGTTTTGGAGTCGACATCATCCTAGCGCGCAACGTTCTGTGACTCTTAAAAAACTGTAGAAACGGTGAGAAACGCTGGCAGCGGATGAGTTAAATCTCTGAATGTTAGGTTGTTGTTATCAGAGTTTACAGCAATTTTTTTCATGCAAGCTCAAAGCCGATTGACCACTTTAACGTGTTGGCGATAAATTATGCAAGTAATCCCAGTAATAGGATGTCTGGATGAGTTGGGGTCCATGTGTGGAGACCCATTTGTTCTGGGGGGAAGGTTCTAGTTGTAATAGTAAAAATTCATACATTGGATTTTCAGGCCTTTTGAAAAATTCTCAAATTTTTAAGCCAACAAATACAAATTTTCAGTCATATTTAATTGGGGATGGGTACCAAATTCGGTACTTTTTAAGGTACCGACCGAATTCTACAGTACCGACCGAGCACCGATTCACTTAATTTGAAACAGTGCCTCGTTTCGGTACCCGTCCTTCACAACGAGAACTTGCCTAGACAGCTGCGCATGCGCAAGAGCGTAATGTCATCGGTCGCTGCGAGCGAGTTGTAAACAGAGCAGCTCCGGTAGGTAAATAAAATGTTTGAGATAACGTTAGCTTGATTTGTTAGCTTCCGTTTCACTAATGGTGCGTTCGCTTTCTCCTCGGAACTCCGAAATTCCGACTAGAAGAACATGAACGCGCTCTAAAGTTTGGCTTCACTTTACTAAATGCGACGGGTGATTGGGTGAAGATGAAACCAGTGACAACGATTTAAGTGTGAGGCAGCATCGTTTAAATCTGCTCCAGCAGTTAAATAAACTGTTCAAGATAACGTTAGCTTGATGTTAGCTTCCATTGCCACCGTTGTTATCACCTAAGGGTGCATTCGCTTTCTCCTCGGAAATTCTAACTTCCCAGTAGGAAAAATCAATTGAAAAAAGACGGCAAAAGGAATGAAGATACACAGTAAATTTAGTTCACAGTAAACATGTTTTCTTCAGTTTAATTATCAGCTTATAAAACTACAAGGACGATGTTAAAATACAAACAGTTGTATGTTGTTTATCGTGATATTTATCAAATATGGTTATATATTGAGAAAAATATATATTTAATTATAAAAGAGAATTAAAAATATTAAACACTCAAAAGTATCGAAAATTGGTACCGCTAAGTACCGGTATCGATTTGTAGGTACCGGGAATTAGTACCGAATCGACTCAAATGTCAAAGGTACCCATCCCTATATTTACTGCAGTTTGAACTTATTACCGTACTAAGACAACTAAATAATCTTATATATTCTGTAAAATAAAAGTTAATTGTGCATTGAACAAAAAAGCTCCATACTAACAGAGTAATGACTGAAATTATATAAACTCAAAACAGCTAAGAGGCCTTGAGGTAATCTCTGGTGTTTCTAGGTATGGTTCTTGACATAATTGTCATGAGAAGTAAAAACTGTAACGTTAAAATAGTTGTTAGAGCTCTTTTGTTGTCATTGATTGACATTGGTACACTTCATGCTTCAATGACGGGTGCTAATCGACTTTGTGGGCTAAACAAACAAGTAGTTATTTCTTTACAACTGCAGAATCAGTCATTCTCTCCAGTGGATTGTGTACTCTTCTGTCTGATCAGGTAAAACTTTTCCATACCCATCAGTTCAGTTTTGATCTCACGCACTTTAGCTTGTGCTAAATTCTCTTCGCAACACTGCACGTAGGGCATGTTGGCCTGAAACAGACGGTGATGGGTACTACGGGTGTTTGTTTTTGTGGCTTTAGAACATCCATACAAGTGGGCAGAAGTCAGGGAGCAAAGATTTTCATCCCCAAAGGATTGTTTAACCGATAAAGTGGACTGAGACGCAATGATTATATGTTTGTGACACTAGTTTACTACAGATAAGCCATCCAGGAGTAGATACAGTTAGATGACATTATGTCCTTGAGAGAGGACACGAGGGAAGGTTGTACCGTACCATCTCCTCTACTTCCTCATCTGTCTCATCCCACTTCCTCTACCGCTCTTCCTCTTGCTCGTATTTTTGGGGGGGATTACTAACCTCCTCTCTACCCTTCGTAAGCTCTCTCTTATCTTCCTATCTGTCATCAATCTCTATCTCACTGACTCAATTCTACTCTACCCTGCTCATATTTTCTTTCATCTTCCTCCCTGTCTCTCAACCTCATCTATCGTCCTCTCGCCGGATGCTCAAGAGGCAGTGAACAGGTTACAAGAGCATGAACTCGACGTCTGCAAAAAGGCAACTGTAATACTCTCCTCTTTCAGACCCACTGGTTTTTTGCTCGTGTTTCAGGACTTTTTCTTTTTTTTTCCCTAAAATAGTTTGACTTCAGCCACACTTCAGAGTTGGGAGTATCTCAAAGGTCACAGATCAGTAAAGTTGTGTTGTTTGAAGTCTGAACACATGACTGTCGCATATTTTCCAGGAGCTGCTTCCTTTCCCATTTAGCAGACAGTTTGTCCATTCAGCGTGTTGCTCAGGAAAAGAATCAAAGCGAGCTCTGTTAGTGCGGCTTTGTTCGATTTTGTCTGACTAGTTTGAAAGACGCTCATTGACCGCAGTTTGCTCAGGGTTACACAACGTAATCACTTAAGCGTCGTCAGCGTCATCGTGTAACTTGGTTGAAAGGGGATTCAACACCACATGTTGCCCCGGAAAATTCCTCTAAAATCTTTCCAGAGCCGCTACAGGGGGTATAAGCTCAGCCCCAACCCTCTAAGTCGTCTGTCTCTGAATGAACAGCAGGAAGCCTCTTCTTCGTCGCCGTGCCCTGCTCTCATCAAACCAACAGTCTATCCGGCTCGTTGGCTGGCTGTCCACCTGAGCATTTGTCTCTGATCACCTGTCTCAGTGTGATGACCCAAACGTTGGCCTGTTGTCCCTTTCTGGTCCATCTGCTTCTCGCCTCCTTCCTCTCAAGGGTCTCTGACAGGGCCACCACTTCGCTAAACATGGAGTAATAGGGAGTTATCTTAGCTCTAACGACAGAAATCTCTTTTGCAAATGTTACAAAATGATTGATGTGTTTTACATATGACTTATGAGCTAATGAGATATTTCATTTTTTAATTTGTTCAGTTTGTTTTGATCATTTTTAAAGAAAGTTGTTTAGAATTTTGGAACCAAAGGAATGCCAGGAAATGGAATTTTTGAGGTTTTATGAAACTGAGACGAGGACACGTGATATTTATTGAAGTCTAAATCCTGTACCACCATCTCTTTATTTACTCTGATGGGCTCGACACACGGGAGGCGACATCGCCTCTCCTCCATTCATTTTCAATGAGACATGCGCGACAAAGCGATAATCGTGGGTCTCCCTCCTACCAAGCGAAACGCGAAAAACGTGCGTGTGAAATTTTGCGCTCGTGCACGTGTCGTGCACAGGCAACCCAGCGACGCGATCCCAGAAAGTTGAAATATTTTCAACTTTTCATCGCTGTCGCTCGGACGAGGACCAATCAACGGAGGTTTCATTCACTGGCCAATGAGCGGACCGGATGCTCCGTACATCTCAGAGCAAACATGGAGGAGAAGTTGATTATTATTATGTTTTACATAGTAAAATCAGAAGTAAGATTTCACATAACTCTAGCAGCACCTTGTGAAACATTATATCTACCACTTTTTTAACTCTGAACAGCTTAAATAACCTTAATTCCCTCCAACCTGACACAGCCAAACAAAACAACGGAAGTTTCGATTTTGCCCTGGGACAGAACGGCTTTGCCACTGGCCGCTGCCGCGGATCCCCTCCCGCGTGTCAGGCAATAAAAGCGACAGCGACAAATTTCGCTGATTGTGGTCGTTTGTCGCCTCCCGTGTGTCGAGCCCCTGAGTTTGCATAGTGGCAATACGCTTTTTAAAATAATGGAAACCATAAGCAACGGTTTTCAAAGTAAGATCGGGAATTTTGTTAAATTTTTGAATTGTTTACTAGAAACCGCACTGTAAAAAACATAGATTTTACAGTAAAACGCCGGCAGCTGGGGTTGCCAGAATAGTACCATTAAATTATGGGCAAAACGTTTTTTTAAACAGTAAGAAAGTGTTTTTATTGTTGTTTTTACAGTTAAAACTGGTACTGAAGTCAGTATTTTACTTTAAAAAAATAATGTTTTTTTATTTACCTGAACATAATTATAAAATAAAACAATTTTTTTCTACTAAAAACAAAATTTAAACAGTTTCCCTCCTTACACACAATCACCTTTCACTGTTCAATTCATAGAATGAAATAACCATTAACCTGCCATTAAGGTCATAACTAGTTATAAATGCTGTTCATGTCTTTCACCTGCACTTGTGTGAAAATCATAGCAGTCAAAAGTGCCGAGTCAGTAATGACATCGGTATTGAACAGCAGCTCTGGGAATCAGGAAGTAAACTCCTTACACCATTACCAGCAATTTAAAACCCTATTTTTGTGATAAATAAATGTAAAATCATAGTTTTTACCGTTATAAACTTTAAAGTGACAGTGTGTATTTTTTGGGGCGATGGGGGCAGTAGATACCAAAATCGTTGCAAGCAAGCAGTATATCTGTGTTGGAGTGAGACCTTTTCAACAGATGCCCATTAGGGTCAAAAAGCCTTGGGGAGTGCAAACTTTAGCAAAATAAGAAGCGCATCAGACTCCCTTTCATCACTGGCAACAAGTGAAGAGGTAAATGTGTAAAACAACATTTAAGAATGATGAAAAAGTTTGTAAATGTTTGTTACTAATCAGTAAATGCATTTTGTCCTCATCGGCTCCCATAGAAGGAAACATAGCATCTACTATGGCGACACCCAGAGACAGACCCACTCCCATTTATTTCAGACCTGACTTTTATGGTTACTTGTCACAAAGCCGTCAATATTTTTTAACAACTGGGCTTCATTTAATTCTTTTTCATCAACATTTTGATGGATATTTCCAGACATTAATGGTAAAAACTATACATTGTCTCTATGAGGAAATTTTCCGTTAACAAAAAGGGCGCAAGGGTGTTTTACAATAGAATTATGTGGTTGTTGTTTTTTTTTACTAAGAAAACACGTACAAACAACTGTTTTCACTGATTTATTTACGGCAACTTCACGTGAAATCAAAAGTTTTAAATAGTTTTATAGATGACAGGTTTTTCCTGTCATTGTTTTACGGTGTGTCACTGTTAAATGCACGGCTATTTTTTTACAGTGTTGGAATGATTTCTAATGATACTGGGTTTCCATAATTGATACATATGCCACAATATTGCACTCAGGTGTGCCACTTCATAAATTTCCACCCATTAAATGCATGGAGTAACACAAAATTCATAAAATAGAGTATAATTAATGTTAAAGTTAAGACGCATGTGGTTCACATTTATGGATCAGTAGCTAAAGTTAGCATTAACATTAGAAACATTAGATTACATACCTACCATTACTACAATTAGGGATGTCCGATATTATTGGCTTATCATTATTTTCGGCCGATAGCGGTATATATTTAGATCAAGAAAGCTCAATAGTAGCATTCATACTGGTGGGAGTCTTCTAGATCATTTGTCTTCAATTTATAGGACATTAAAACTTCTCACTTTCTCATCAACATTTTCAAATTTGTCAACTCGTGCCTAAATAGTTGTGTAAAGCTCTAAATTAAACATAATCTTTGAAAAAAGCAGCAAATGTAAAAATAAGGAGTCTAGAAGAGTCAACACATAATATCACTTTTGTATTTAGACTTTTGCTTTCTGTAAGAAGAGAAAAACCGTATTTTATTATGAAAAGGTCTGATTTTACCTCCACTGATTTAAAATAAAAACATCTTTTCTATTTTTGTTTGTTGAACGAAAAGGAAAAATGTCCGGTATCTTAGCAGGATGTAGACAACTAGTTGATTTTGTACAAAGAACAGCTGTTGAATAGATTTGTCTGCACTTTGCTTTATTTTGAAAATATAGCAGCTTATCAGTGTGAGAAACAGGAGCTGGAACACCTGGATTAGTTCCTGTCTGAAAACGAACACTGACTAACTCGAAAGGTCTCCTTAAACGACTGCAGTTGCTGTAGAAATAATGTTAATTAAATATAATATTTGACAAGGCAATGAAGACGTGTTTTTTTAGCTGAGCGCTTTGTGAACGTCACGAATGTTTAATTAAACTTTGTCAAACTAAACAAGATCAAGGAGCTGAATTGCTTGTGCTGATTAACGTCACGTTTATCGAGTTCAGTCAATTACCCCGTCACCTCGCTAGATTTTCTGCTCTACTCAGTACATGAAGTTGGGCAGACGGACAGAAATGAGCAGGTTAGAATGTGGAACGCCACAGGAATGAAGCTCTAGCAGTTCCTGCTCATTTTAGTCAGTTTTTCAAAGCATCTAAAATAAAGAAGCTGCAGCAATGCAAGTGCATGCAGCCATGAATATTTTATAGAGTCCCCCCGTTAAAGCAGCAACGGCTGCTGTTGACATGACAGTGCAAAAAATAATTGACATTGTATTATTTTGTTTTTCTGCATGAATAAAATTACTGTTGGTGGGGTTTGCTACTCCATACGAGAGTAAAATTACTTTCTTTAGAATAAAACTTCGGGTTTTGACGCTAAACAGATCTTTCTCTTTGTTTAATTTTTTTATTCTGGTTACAAGTGTTGAACACTCGTTTAATAAATACATTTTCTGTAGACTCCGGTAGAAATGAATGCCTTGTAAATCGCACTCTGGGGAAAAAAAGCCCAGAAGTTTCTGTATCGGCACGGAGAATTCAGCTGAAGGATAAAAAAGCCTCAGACGGCAGGATTTGGAGTCTTTCCTGATATTTGGACATCTCACTTCTGATTGGATAACAGCAACGTGACTATTACTGACTCTGTTTGCTTTGCAATGTTGATGCTTCGTCTCCACAAATAACACAAGCCTGGAGGAGTTATGCAATGTGGTGAAGGTGCTAATGCTAACAGTTAGCTTTTACTAGCCAAGACGTTCTCTGCTGTTAGGATGGATGAGTCCATGAATGTTAAGTGACAGCGTGACGTAGATCTGTCGGGATTTTCAAATCCTGGAGTTTCACCGTCTAGTTTCTATCAGAAGCTACTGCAGGAGATAGGTGTAGGAGACTATTTTTAATGTTCAGCCTGCATGCAAAACTCAGAATGACTGATTATAATCAGAAATAATCATCAAAAAATGGTTTTTCAGTGTTCCACACCTTTAATATTAGGCACTGAATTTTGTAAGTAAATTTCGCAGCACATTTTAAAAAATTCTATTTTCTATTTAAATGTAATTAAAAAATTCCATATATATACACCGGTACAATTAATTGTTAAAATCTATATAAATGTGGTATGTTTAACCTAAATATTTAGATAGTGTGCAAATTTTAAAAGCTGCATTCAAAAAGTCCTATTGAAGGTGCCAGAGTGTCTTTAAAGGTGAGATCATGGAAGTCCCTTCGGCCACTAATGATCCTGTCAGCAGATTCTTGTTAAGACAAACAAACAGGTTCGATATACCAGCCTATCGATATATCTGTGTTTGTATTTTAAATAACTTTAAGGTCGTCTTCCTCCGCTTATCCGGGTCCGGGTCGCGGGGGCAGCATCTAGGGAGCTCCAGATCCTCCTCTCCCCGGTCACCTCCACCAGTTCCTCCGGCAGGACCCCAAGGCGTTCCCGGACCAAATTGGAGATGTAACCTCTCCAACGTGTCCTGGGTCGACCCGGGGGCCTCCTGCCGGCAGGACATGCCCGAAACACCTCCCCAGGAAGGCGTCCAGGAGGCATCCTGACCAGATGCCCAAACCACCTCAACTGGCTCCGTTCGATCCGGAGGAGCAGCGGTTCTACTCCGAGTCCCACCTGAATGTCCGAGCTCCTCACCCTATCTCTAAGGCTGAGCCCGGCCACCCTACGGAGGAAACTCATTTCGGCCGCTTGTATCCGCGATCTCGTTCTTTCGGTCATTACCCAAAGCTCATGACCATAGGTGAGGATTGGGACGTAGATCGACCGGTAAATCGAGAGCCTGGCTTTCTGGCTCGGCTCCCTCTTCACCACGACAGATCGGCTCAGTGTCCGCATCACTGCAGACGCCGAACCAATCCGCCTGTCGATCTCCCGATCCCTCCTACCCTCACTCGTGAACAAGACCCAGAGATACTTAAAACTCCTCCACTTGAGGTAGGACCTCTCCCCCGACCCGGAGTTGGCAAGCCACCCTTTTCCGGTCGAGAACCATGGTCTCAGATTTGGAGGTGCTGATCCTCATAATAACTTTAACAATAATTTATGTTTATTGACCAGTTTTGAATATTTAATACTTGGTCAGTTTACTGATTAACTTTAATTAGATGTCTGATTTCAACACTGAGCCGTGCACAGAATTAAGATCTCACAGCTGGTTCAAAAACAAATTCAGTGTCAGTGTTCTGTAAACGGCCTGTGCTTGTATTGCATCTTCTTAGGGGTCTACAACCCCCCAAGGCACTCTACAACAAAATCAGTCATTCACACGCTGGTGATGATGAGCTACATTGTAGCCACAGCTGCCCTGGGGCACACTGACAGAGGTGCGGTCTATGAACACTGGCGCCACTGGCAGGCAAGGCAGCTTAAGTGCCTTGCCCAAAGAGACAACGGCTGCATTCTCTGGTCGGATCTGGGATAGAACCTGCAACCTTATGATTACTGATGTTATGAGTGACATTTTAGCATGAAAATAAGGTGGAAAACGTCTAGATATTAAATACTGGCAACACAAATCAGACCATGATCCCACAATTTTGGTATTGACAAAAATAAATAAATAAATAAACAATATCTGCCGAGCTCTTCTCAGAGATGTTAGTTAGGTAGGGGATCTCTTCACCCAGCTTTAATTGTAGACCTACTTCCATTGCATCAGTTTGCAAAGTAGCTAAATATTTAGCTAAACCGTGCCACATTCATATCTACATTTTCACTTTTAGCTAAACGACGTGAAGCTTATTTTTTGTGCATTACTTTTACAGTCAGCGCCCCGTAGATTAAAAGCCATTTCGGCGAGGTTATTCCCGCTTTTGGTGCTGCTTTCTCTGCTGCGATATGGGAGTCGTGCTCCTAAGATGCCTCTGGGTGATGAATCTGACAGTGATGTCAAAGACGTGCAAAGATAGAGGATGGATAACACTCCTCGCCTCTCGCTGAGGGCTGGGAGGCACACGGGCTTTGCAGAAAAAGTTTTGAGTAGCTGGGAGGATCTTTTAATTTGTACCAAATGAGTCGAATCATTGATTTTACATTATTGTAGGGCCGAATGTAATCCATTTTATTCTTTTGTTAGACGCTGTCTCAATTTCAGTTTTTTTGGGACGGTTTTGTTTTCCAAAATAAACGACTTTTGATTTAAAAAAATATGGAATTCTGGAACAGAATCTGGAGGCTCTGAGAAAAGGTCAGATTGATTTTACTCTACATTTGCTGATATTTGCTGTGTTCTCATCTAAATCCTAACATGACTTAAAGAAAGCACTTTTTATTTTTTTATCAGAGATTTTTTTAGTTTGTTCTGCACGTTCTGAATTTTGCACACTTAATGTCAGTGCTGGAACAATACATTAGGTCAAATTTTTGCATCACAGATCAGTTTTATGTTTATGTTTATGCATTTAGCAGACGCTTTTGTCCAAAGCGACTTGCAAGTGATACAAGAGAGTTTTACAGAGTAGTGGAGGGCGGGGCTAATCATGCTTCTAGCAAAATACAATTTAAGTAAATAACCTTACAAAGAATTCATGAACTTATGAGGAAAATGTAATAATACTTTACTTGTATTCTGTGGGGCCTGGTGGGAAAGGATCCAAGGACTGGTCCCAGTATAGACCTGATTGTTGGGGTATTTCTGATCTAAATCATTACAAAATTATAACATTTCTAAAAAAAAACTTGAATATTTTATTAAATGTTGTTTTCTGACAGTCGTTGCCGACGGAACAGGCTTGAATGTGCCCTGCTGCTCCAGTTATTTGGGATCAGTTCTGCACGGAGGAGCCGAGCGTCTGCAGGACCGAGTCCAGAGAGCCAGATAGGGCCGAGCAAAGCACCATTGTGTGAGATAGAAAAAGAAGCACTAGAAGGATGGGGTGTACGAGAGCGGAAGAAAAGGAGACTGACAGCAGACCAAAAAAGAAGAAGAAAGAAAGAAACCGGGTGCAAAAGAGGGAGGAATGAGAGAGTGGAGAACGAGGAGGCAAAGCAACAGAGGAGTGAAAGAAATGAGTTGATGGGTTGAGGGATGGAGTGAGGGGGTGAATAAAGTGGGAGTGAAAAGTATCAAAGCAATGGAGGGGGGGGGGGGGGGGGAGGATGTCACCCATGGCTGCCACTCATCACTCACAGCTTAATGACGCTGTTTTTCTCCCACCCCTCTTCTCTCATTTCGTGTGTGTGTGTGTGTGTGTGTGTGTGTTTCGGCCTGCACCCAATCAAACGGGGTCGATCAGAGTTCACAACCTCCAGGTGGGGTTGTCCTCCACCCGAAAAGCTCTCGGCAGGAGGACAATCGTCTCCAAGATAAATTAGGGCAGCCATTTTTTTTCCACTTCCTTTTTTTTTTTGTGTGCAAACATTAAAACTGTTTTTCTCTCCAAGCTTCTGATTGGTTTACGATGCAAACCCTTAAAGAACAGATGCACTCGCTCACCAGAGCTTGCATATGCACGCCGACACACGTGCGACCCCTGCGACCATCTATGTTTGCATTCAGCTGCACTCGTCCTCTCGCTCATTCCCGTTTCTGGGAAGCATCAGCCGTTTAAAACTCAAACGGCTGGATTCCCACCCCCTTTACTTTCCTCCTCGCACCAAATTTGGGGAACAGCTGGGGCGGTCATGACGATGATTTGTCTCCCTCCACCCGTCTGCCTGACAGGCGCGCGCGTGCGTGCGTGTGTGTGTGCGTGTGTGTGTGTGTGTGTGTGTGTGTGTGTGCAGCTCAGGGAGTTGCAGACACTAACTAATAGGCACACACACAATTAAACATCCTCCCTGTATCGCAGACAGACAGGCACTAACACACGCTAAAGCAGACTCCAGAATAAGAGGCTGTTTTCTCAGGGCGCTGCCAAAACACTCCGATTTCCTTTAGCCTGGATGGCCATACATCAGCTCGGGGCCTCCCAGCCCGGATGGCAGGGGCTGACAGAATGACACGTGTCATTTATCAAACGAGGGGCACCAGGCCTCAGGAAAGGAACAAACCACCTCGTGACAAAGCCTTCCAAGAGCTCTCTCCTCTGCTCACAACAAGGCGAGTTTGTCACGGGACCAACGCTGACTAATCTGCAAAGATCAAACACACACACAAACACACACACTCAGAGGCACTACCAGATCAGATGCTCACCCAGTGATTTACACATTACACCCAAAAGGTTTTGAGGTTCATAAAAGAGAGGGTTGGCTTCAGTTTAAATCTTAGTCATCGGTGTGAAACCACCGGGGTCCTTGATGGAAAACTTCTGAATTATGAAACAAAACAGAGGAAAAAGAAAAAAGATGATTTTGTTCAAGAAGATTCACTCTTAGAGGTGACAAACTGTCTCTAATTTCTGAATCCCATAAACCTTTATTTGTGTGTGTAACAGTTAAACAAGCTCAGTATTTATCGGACAGGAGTTTCAAACACATGCCTGAGTCAAGCTCCGGGTCCCAATCGTCCAGTTTTTCAGTGTTTGGTTTTAGGAATTATGTGCTTTAAACAAGCCATTTCAAGAAGTCCCCGTTTGTGATGTCACAAACAAGGAATTTGCTGGTGAAGGTTCTCAGTCGTCCAGGTCATGGTAATCCAAAGAGGTTTGAATGAAGGAAACTGGACTTTTTTGGTCTCCTGAAGATGTTTTGCTTCTCATCTGAAGAGCTTTGTCAATTCTAGCTGAAATATGGGAGAGTCAAGCTTATAAACTGTAGCTGTTTACTGTTGCTTAACCAGTAGAAACTACCCACGAATACCCCTCCTCCCTACCGCCCGAGGAGTCGTTGAAGTCATTAGTATGTATTGTGTGGGAATGGTTGTTTTGATTAGCAGTGTTGTGCCCGAACATGTTCATTGAACGATCGTTTGTGAGTCCGTTCGTTTTTGTCGTGAACTGAACTCGTTCGTATTTTGCCTGACAAACGCAAAAGTGAGTGTGTTCGTCCTGGCGTGCATGACCGGGTTTATGAACGTGTTCTTTCGCCGTTCTAGCTCCAGATCACCACGGAGCTTTTCCTGAGCTAAAGCCTAGCTAAAACATCCTGTTAACTATAGAGTTAATAAAAAGTAGAACCCGCAAATGCGGCCAAACACAGGCAGTAGCGATCGGTGCGGCTTCTACTCTTCTATGTCTATGCTGTGTGCAGGAGTCAAAGTTCATTCAGAATAACTGAAAAGGGACTTAACTGAAAGATTGTCCACTTTTTAATGTTTTGCACTTTTAATATAGCACTTTGAGTTTGCTACCTCAGCCTGCTTCCTAAGATTGTTTAATAATTCCCCATTAAAATAATGTTTTCCTCGTGTTATTGAGAAAAAAAGACCCTTCAAGGAGGGGGACAGGAAATTATTGAGGAGTATACAGAAGCAACTGAAGACCAAGATCAGAGACAGCAAGGAGGCATACAGGAAGAAGCTGGAGAACAAACTACAGAGGAACAATATCAGAGATGTCTGGTCAGGGATGAAGAAGATCACAGGCTTCAAGCAGAGGAAGGATTGCACAGATGGCAGCCTGGACACAGCCAATGAACTGAACAAGTTCTTCAATAGGTTCAGTTCAGGAACAAACCCAGCATCCTCCTCGCCTGTCCCCAGCCAATCAGACAACCCATCCTCCTCTGATCCAACATTTTCCTGTCACACGCCGGCTCTTTTGTCCTCTAACACAGTCATGGACTCTTCTGGTTCTATAAATGTCTTCAACCAAGTCAGGAGATGCTGCTGCCCCAGTTACCTCCCCCTCCCACCTATCTGTCTCTAGAAGTCAGGTGAAGAGGCAGCTGGAGAGACTGAACAGGAACAAGGCTGCAGGTCCAGATGGTGTTAGCCCCAGAGTACTGAGGGCTTGTGCAGAGCAGCTCTGTGGGATTCTGCAGCACCTCTTCAACCTCAGCCTGGCCCAGGAGAAGGTTCCAGTCCTGTGGAAGACATCCTGCCTTGTTCCAGTTCCAAAGAAAACTCGCCCATCAGTCAATGACGACTACAGACTGGTTGCCCTGACATCCCACATCATGAAGGTCCTGGAGAGACTCCTGTTGGTCCACCTGAATAAGCAAACTATAACACATCAGGACCCGCTGCAGTTTGCTTATCGCCATGGAGTTGGAGTTGAAGATGCCATCATCCAGCTGCTTCAACCAACCCACTTTCATCTGGACAAAGTAAGCAGCACTGTGAGGGTCATGTTCTTTGATTTCTCCAGTGCATTTAACACAATCCAGCCTGATGTACTTTGCCGGAAACTCCAGAAGACACAGGTGGGGGCCTCAACTATCGCCTGGATTAAAGACTACCTGACAAACAGGCCACAGTTTGTGAGGCTGAAGAACTGCACATCAAACCAGGCGATCAGTAACATTGGAGCACCACAGGGGACTGTACTCTCACCATTCATTTTCACCCTGTACACCTCAGACTTCCAGTACAAATCGGAGACCTGTCATCTACAGAAATACTCAGATGACTCTGCAGTTGTCGGGTGCATCAGAGATGGACAGGAAGCTGAGTACAGAGAGCTGGTGGAGCACTTTGTGGCATGGCGTGGAAACAATCATCTGACCTTGAACGTGAACAAAACAAAGGAGATGATTATAGACTTCAGAAGAAACAGGGTGGAGTCAAACACTGTTTCCATCATGGGAGAAGAAGTGGAGGTGGTTGAGGAATACAAATACCTTGGAGTTCACTTGGACAACAGACTGGACTGGAGAAAGAACAGCAAAGTCGTTTACAAGAAGGGACACAGCAGACTGCACTTCTTGAGGACACTTAGGTCCTTCAATGTCTGTAGCAAGATGCTGCAGATCTTCTACAAGTCTGTTGTTGAGAGTGTAATCTCTTCAGCCATCGTCTGTTGGGGTAGTAGCATCAGAAGCAGGGACCTGAAAAGGCTCAACAGCCTAATAAAAAGGCTGGTTCTGTTCTGGGGACGACTGTGGAACCACTGGAGGAGATAATGCAAAGAAGGATTCTCCAGAGAATCAAGAAAATGATGGACCACCCTGAGCATTCTCTTCACAAGACTGTCCGACAACGGAAGAGTGTCTTCAGTCAGAGGCTTCTTCAGTTTCGCTGCAACACTGACCGCTACTGGAGATCCTTCCTACCAACAGCCTTGTAATATACAATAACTCTTTGATGACTTTATTATTATATTATATTATATTATATATATATATATATATATATATATATATATATATATATATATAGAGGCCCCAGCCTGGCCCGGTTGATTCCACACATCCTTGTCTTAAGCCCATGTGGGCTGATTCTACCCACCAATCAGAGGCTTGCTCTAATGGAAGGTGTGAATTTGCTGTCAGCAGTGGGTGTGTTGGCCCTGGTCGGCCTGAAGCAGACTCCCTCGAGAAGAGGGCTGAGAATGAGCCTTGGTTGGCCCGGAAAAATACCAGGCCACCCAGATATGTAAACAACCTACGCTACCCGGCCCGGTACAGATGGGAATGCCCCAATACATACATACATATTTACAATATATATATATATATATATATATATATATATATATATATATATATATATATATGTACACATACATACATACATATATACTATATGTATACATACTGTACATACATATATATATGTATATGAACTAAGAAACAACCTAGTTCGTTTTAAAATGTATGAACTGCACTTTGAACTAGTTTGTTTTTAAATGAACTTTCCCAACACTGTTGATTAGATGCAGTAGGGTGTGATCTGGACTGAAACTCTTTTTGGAATTAGGATTATGTTTTCAACTGTCCAGCGCCTACAACGCAGCTTTAAACCTAATTCCAAAACGGTTTCTGTCTACATCACACCCTTCTGTATCTGATCAAAACAACCATTCACACACAATACGCCCCAACAACTTCAACTTTAAAGGTCATTAACCCTTTGGTGCATAACAGTCACTACAGTGGACAGGTACTCAAAATTGTTATTTATTTATTTTTGCTATTAAGTATAGCTGTTGAAGACTTTATTGCATTTGAGCCCCTTTGGACGTCAGTAAGTCAAGCCAACATATTTCATGTTCAGAATGCACGCTGTCCACTGAGATGGACATGTTATAAACTATGTGTAAATTAAATGTTACAAAAAATATGTAAATATGAAATTTGTTTCAATCACACCTAAAGATGAATGAAAAAAATGTTTAAAAAATCATAGTTGAAGATTTCATAATTCATGCATCAAAGGGTTAAGTTGGGGAGTGATGAATTTTGGTCAAATTTAGAAAATAATTACAAGCTCTCACATAGTCAGTTCTCAGAGTGTGTGTTGTAAATGACTCTAGTCTATGACGCGCCGAATTCAGTCTCAATTTTTTATTAAATTCACATAATTTTTGCCAATTTGTATTTTAGTTTGTTAGCTTTAAGATCCATAATGAACTGTGTTGGTTTGAATCTTTCACCGTCTGTCCAGGTGCATCCAGTGACTGTTTTCCGAAAACATCATTAAAAAGGCTACGATGGTTCGTGACACGCTGGTAGAAGCATCAGAGGCTACATTTCACTTTCTGGAGGCAGGAAACAAAAGCAGAAGATGTTCAGGACTTGAACAGAAGTCTAAAAAGGGGACTTTAATATGTTAGAAATGGAGCCAAATCTCTCTCTCTCTCTCTCTCTCTCTCACACACACACACACACACACACACACACACACACGGACCCATCCATTCCTACTCTTCTTAAACACACGTATCCTTTTTCCCATCACCTCCTCCCTCTCTGTTGTGATCCCCTTCCTCCTCCACTACTCCTTCCACATCCTGTTCATTTTTCTCCATAATTTATTTTCTCTGTCAGATGTAACCAGACAGCCATCAGTAACTCTCCCACTGACACACACACACACACACACACACACACACACACACACACACACACACACACACACACACACACACACACACACACACGACCTCCTGACACGTGCACACATAGCTCGCCTCTTGTGTTTTATTCATCTACCTTGTCTCTATTAGGCGCGCGGAGCCACATTACCTCACGCCGCTCTGAGGTAAGCTCTGCAGTCACATACCCTCTGTTTTACCCCGTCCTCCTCCCCCTCCCTCCCCACAGCCCTCCCATTAACATTACTGAAGATGGATGTGTCTTCATAGTGGAGATTGATTGTGGATATAGAGTTATGGTGCCATTTATGTGTGCGTGTAAGTGTGTGTGTGTTAGCGGTAGATGGAGGGCACTTTGGGAGGCTGAAATGTGAGGGAGGCGGGATTTTCTCTCATTTCCAGAACCTTCCAGCCGCTCGTTGTCTGTCCGCAGTCTGATATTGTGCTCTGTTGAAGGATCGCTTCCTCCCTTCCTGCCGTCCTCTCTCTCACTTCATAACCATTGTACGCACACACACACACACACACACACACACACACACACACACACACACACACACACACACACACACACACACAATTAGAGTGAGATACTGATACTAGTCCGCTTTAAGAGCCCACTTTATAATCCACTGCCTTTCTCCAGAGACCCTCCTCCCTCCTGCCACTTCTTCTTTTGTCACTTTACTGCCGCGGTCATCAGAAAAAAGTAAAAACGGCACAAATTCGGCTTTAATTCTAATTTCTTGGGTTGCACCCTCCCTCTTTGTTATTCATCACGCTTAAATCCAAACAGCTAGCTTATGTTGCAATGAAACCGCGCAACTTTTGTTTAATGGAGCGCCAAACTTTAGCAGGCAGAAAGAAAATGTGACGATGCATAAAGGATAATGGTTTTGATGGGACACAATTGCGGGAATTTCCCCGGCGACACGCGCAGTTAAAAGCACTAAAATGTTTGGAGATGTTTGGTTGTCCCCCAGCAGCGTCCTGCCCCGAGGGCTTGCAGTTCTAATTAATTTCCCTAAAGTGACTTTATGGCTTCCCAAAGTTATTTCTTTGTCTGCCTCGGTGCATTTGGGGAGGGATGGAAGGTCGGCTTCGCACAAAGTTGTCTATGTTTTTCGTGTGTGTGTGCGTGTGTGTGTTCTAGCTTGTCTGGGTTGTTTCTAGGAGGGAGACGAAGAGCTGACAAAACGTTCTGGAACACAGACAAAGCAGAATGTATGATTCAAGCGTTATGTTCTCAGAAAATTTCTCATTTCAGCAAACTCCTTAACTTAATTCATTCCAATAGAAGGAAAAGTCCTATTTTAAGGAGGTACGAGTAGGTGTGGTGTGCGTTTGTTGATCCGTTTAAGGTCGTGGCCTGAAAACAATGAAATCAGTTGTGTTCACTGGACTCGCCACATTCAGGGGATTTCCTTTCAGGGGAACAGTAAAGCCACTGTACTCCTTTAGCTTCGACTGTACAGCCACAATGCACGTCAACTTAGCGCACCAGTGATGTGTTCTAGACAGGAGCTTGAGCCATGCCAGTCTGAGCGTCTTAGGTTGGTCATTCGGACGTAGAATTAGTTGAGTTTGTTTAACTTTTATTCAGAAATAACTGTTTTTCAGATGAAAGAAGTTCAAAAATAAACAACAGCCTCAAGATGGTAAATGGTAAATGGTCTGTATTTGATAAAGCGCCTTCTAGAGTCCTGGAACCCCCCAAGGCGCTTTACAACACAATCAGTCATTCACCCATTCACACACACATTCACACGCTGGTGGGGATGAGCTACGATGTAGCCACAGCTGCCCTGGGGCGCACTGACAGAGGCGAGGCTGCCGAGCACTGGCGCCACCGGTCCCTCCGACCACCACCAGCAGGCAACGTGGGTTAAGTGTCTTGCCCAAGGACACAACGACAGCGACAGACTGAGCGGGGTCAATGAATGGTAGTGTACAGTGTGACATAGATCTATGTGGCTTTTTCTGACTCACGCGTTTCACCGTCTTTCTTCTTTCTGCGGCTAATGCAGGAGATGAGGCTGAAAACTATTTTCAGGTGTAGTCTGCATGAGAAATTAAGAGTAGCCAATCGTATTTCAAAAATAACGACTAAAAACCTTTTATCAGTGAACTTGCCCTTTTAAAGGTGTGGAACACTGATTTATTCAGTACATTTGCAGTGGTCTCTGGTAGTATTTAATGCCTTGTAAGTCATAGTCAGGGGCAGAAAAAACACAGGTGCACCATTTCCAGGAACTAGAAGGGAGCCACATCACAGCGGAGTTTCAAACAGCAGGTTTCGGAGTCTTATTTCCAGACATTTGGACATCTCATCCGGGGTTGGCCAACAGCGATGCAACTTTACCAATGACTCAATTTGCTCAGCAAAGATGATGTTTTATCTCCACAAATAACACAAGTTTTAAGGTGTTCTGCTATGTGGTGAAGTTGCTATCGCTAAAAGTTAGCTTCTACTAGCTGAGATGTTCTCTGCCGTTTCCTGTAAAACCAACCACAGCCTTCCCCGTTGTGAGTCTATTTTCTATCAGAAGCTAATGCAGGAGATAGGTGTAGGAGACTATTTTCATGTTCAGCCTGCATGAAAACTCAGAGTGACCTATTATAATCAGAAAATATTTAAGAGAGCGTTTAGGCTGTTTAACAATTCTGAACTAATTTTATCTCGAATTCTGTTACTTTGCAATGGATACCATTCACCTTGTATTAGCATCATTATGCTAGCAGGTGATAATGATGCCAACTAACACAGAACTCAAGATAATTATCAAGTATCACCACGCATTAAGTGCTTTGGCTCCGAGTGTGTCACATTTAAAGCGGTCAGGGTGCTCCATCTTTCTGACAGAGTGTAAGGACTCTAAATAAAAATACTAATTTACATGTTGTCTTTTTTCTTTACCTTTAGTACAATAATACTCCCAGGTAGTATCCCAAAGCGTATTTCTACATAATTTCATCCTTTTTGCATCCGTTTGATGAATCTCGATGAGTACGTTTACATGCAGCCAATATCCGGGTTATGATCGGGTTAAGGTCGGTATTCGGGTTTCTGAGTTGATCAGAATAACCCGTTTACAAGCATAAATAGAAAGAGTTACCCCTAACTTGCATAACCCGATTTAAATGCGGACGTTGGGGTAGCGTCAGGACGTATGGACTACGTCCAGACGCAATATGCGTCAATTCCGGTTCTTCTTGTTCCGGTATCCGTGAAAACAACAACATGTTTCCCAGTTCGGAAGAGATAGCGACCGCGTATGTTTGCGCTTTAGTTTCCTCGTCACTCCAAAAGTGTGGTGCTGTGCCGCGACTCGCCATGTTGCTCCCAACTTGTTGTTTACTTCCGGTGTTCTGGCGCACACAAGACGTCTCGCTACTCAAAAGACCAAGATTCCTTGCGAACAGAGCATGCGCAGAACACACGCTTTGATGGGGATATCCCGATATGCGTTTACACGACCAAACATTCAGGTTAGAAAAGGGTTACCCCAGGTGTAGTACCCGGGTTTTTAAAAACCCGGATTTGCTCATAACCGGGTTTTTAAAAACCCGGTTATGAGCATATCCGGGTTTTTGGCGGTGTTTACAAGGACCTGCGGAACCGGGTTATTGTGAATATTCGGGTTTTAAAAGGGTTACTGGCTGCATGTGAATGCACTGACTGAGACTTTTTCTCCAATTGGGCATCAGAGTCTCCTTCCTGCTGAGAGTAACAGATCACATTGGCGTAAGTGTGTGTGTGTGTGTGTGTGTGTGTGTGTGTGTGTGTGTGTGTGTGTGTGTGTGTGTGTGTGTGTGTGTGTGTGTGTGTGTGTGTGTGTGTTTTCTTTCCCCTCTGTGTCTCGGTTGCTTTTCAGCGTTTTGTTCAGCAGCGATCTACAAAGTGGATGGTATATGTGAGTTGAGGGGAGGGCTGACAGTGCAGACGAACGGTGAGTGATGGCTTATTGTGCAACTGGACTCGACTAGACCAAACTGGTTAGGTTTTGACCCAGTGTCGTGTCTGTGTCTCTCGTCTTTTTTAATAAAGCTTTTTTTTATTTTGATGCCTCTGTCTACCAATAGATGCACTCTTCTTCATTCCTCTTCTTGCCTCTTTAACTCATTGCTGTTGTCGTTATTCTTTCTCTGCTGTTTCCTATCTTCTATCCTCGACCCACTTTGTGTCCGCGCTCCTTCAGGACAAATTTCATCCCATGAGTCATTTCATGGGGGGCTCATTTCTTGTAAACACTGTCCCCTCTTAAGACAGAATCAGAAAGTCATTTTAACCAGCAGGAGGACACGTCAGTCGCCACGCTTGACCTTTTTTGTTTCAAAACTGACGTGAAGTTAACCGGTCCAATCGGCGTTTCATCCCTTTTGGGTTTTTTGCAGCAATGATTTTTCTGCCTCTCTTCACCACACAACCATAGTGATTTATGGTAATTATCCATCTTTGGGGTCATCCATCAAGTGGTTGTTGCTAGGCAATGAGAGCAGCTGTTGTTTAGTGGAGGGAAGCTCCACTGTCGGGGTTAATGCAGGTGAACTCAAAAGACAGCATCTACGAAGAAAGTACAACACTAGTATTTTGGTAGGGCCTTGGGTTATTTTAGAGTTTTTTTTTTAAATCTCCATTTTAACCAACCTGCAGCATTTTTGTTGCAGTAAACCTAAAATTTCTGCAGCTTGTTCATGACAGAAACAAAATCTGGTAAAGAATCTGTTTAACGAATAGCATCTGCCTGATTTAGCCTTCACTGAGTCAGTGCTTGGCATAGGTTAAGTAAACCTCACTCACTTCATTGTTAATTAGCAGCAGTAATGCTTTATCCATACTTTGCCTGAAAGCAAACCAGATGGTTTGAAATGTCTGTGTGGCACCAGAGCTTGGCAGGAAAGCTGAGCAGAGAGGGCTGGAATCTGTTGCGCCGATGATCTAACGGCTGTTGTTTCATCTCAGAACAAGTGGGCACTGACAGTTTGGGGAGAAGGTGATTTATAGACCACAGTCACTGTCATGGGGTGTCAAATCTGCCTGGAAATCCAAGAGGAAGGACTGGAAAAGCTGTTTATTTCTTCACTGATGTATTTTTTTTTCTAATTGATGAGGGGTATTGTGCATTGACTGAATTATATGTTTGAGATTGTTCATGAAAAATAAAATAAACACTCTTAGCATAGATGCAAAAGTGATTTTTAAGTATGCATAGATGCAAAAGTGATTTTTAAGTATGCATAGATGCAAAAGTGACTTTTAAGTATGCATAGATGCAAAAGTGATTTTTAAGTACCAATAAAAGGTTTCCTGCTTCTCAGTCCTACTGGTTGAAAACAGAATTACATCATAAACAACCCTGCAGCAGCTTGCTGTAGCTAGCTAACAACGAGCTAAAAATAACATAAGCCAACTCATAGTAAAGTAAACCATGAAGTAAAAAGATCCACACTGTTGGACTAAACATATTGTTGCTTACAAGTTCAGTAGCAACAAAGCCAGGCCACCATCAGTCCGTGATTTCATAGCATCCTTCAACTTCCTCAAATGAGTGTGAGCCAATCTTCACTCTGGTTGTAGCTCTTTGCTTTGCCTCTAAAGACATAACTATTTTATGTCAAGGCTCCGCCATGAGGCCAACAAAAAAAGCAAACTTCTTTTTTTTTCTTCTTGGGTTTTTTTTAATTGCCAGTCGACGAACTGCTAGCCTTTAAATTAGCTACCGGCACAGAAAATAGCAAACAGTGTTGAGCAGGTGAAGAGCACCACCCAGGACACCTACGCGTTCCACAAAACATGTTAAGTGCTGTTTCTGGTCGGCAGAGGGCTGTCCCGTGTGTAGTTGGTAACGTTTTCACCAACACAATCACTGAACATCACTTTTAAAGGAATTGGTTAAAATGTTAAAAACTGCTTAGTGTCGCATTAAAGGGTGTTTTAAGTTTTAGTCATTGCATCATGAAGGTGCTTAAATATTAGTACAACCACCAGAAATGTAACAAGAATGATCTTTTTGAAGCTGGAATAGCGAATCTGCAAAGCAAGCTAGCTTTTAAACACAAAGACGGTCATGGAACTGTCATCCCTCCGGTCGGGTATCATCCCCACGACACAATCGCCTGATATCAGAATCCTGCATTGCCAGAGAAAATGAGCGAGCGCTAAACACCAGTTGCCATTTTCTACATCCAAACGTCTTGTACGTGACTTCAAATGGTGTTTTTCCTTTTGGGGCTCTGGAAGTTTTTCCTAAAGTCTAAGTCAGGGCTATTCAATTCCAGGCCTCGAGGGCCGGTATCCACCACGTTTTAGTTTAAACCCTGCTTCAACACACCTGACTTCAGCAGATGATTAACAGGCTTCTGCAGAGCTTGATGAGCTGCTGCACAGGTGACTCAACCACTGAATCTAGTGTGTTGGACTAGGGAAACCACTAAAATGGGCTGCGTACCGGCCCTCGAGGCCCGAACTTGGTCTCCTCAGATATTATTGAGCAGAGAACCTCTCACACCAGAGGTGTTCAGTTGCAAAATTCGCGAGAGCGGAATAGAGAACCCATGGAAGGGCAACAGTCTGGCAGCAGGGGTGAAAATCCCTCATCATTGTTGGGGGGGACATTTGACAGTAAACATTTCAGGAGTAATTCCTGAGGGGGACATTGAAAAAAGCTTTTTTTTCATGTGCTGATGTGTCTTAAATGTCTCATATATTATTAAATATTAGCTGTTGTTCTTTATTAGTGTGTCCAGCTCTGTACTTTGTGCCTAATGATACCATTATTAAACATATCCAAAACATGTCATTTATTTATATGGACGATAACAACAAATTGCCAAATTATTATTCAAATCTTTCAACTTACTTGCTGTTCTGGTGAAGTGAAAACTGACCTGATGTGTTTGTCGTTTCTCTGCCATTTTGACCAGACTAGAAGCTGCCAGACAATTGGACAATAACAAGAACACAGGTTTTAGATTTAGAGGAGGTTCAATACCCAGCTGATAATATGTTTATTTGGCCTACATTTAGTTTTTCCTGCTGTAAAAGAAAACTATTTTTGCATGAATGTGTACGTAACAAGTCCAGAACACGGTGAACTTACTAAACTGTGTAAAAAGATGTTTGACTTTAAAATTGATCTAATTGGAGGAAAATATGGAGTGGAAACTACCAGTCAGAATGTTACTAAATGAATAGCTGTTGAACGGAATATCTAAGTCAAAGGTAGAAATATATTTTAAAAGAAATAATAGTAAAAAAGACTAAATCTGAAATAGAAAATTAGATTCTAAGTAATAATATCCAACATAAATGTAAAGATTTGGACAATATCTGACTACAGAAATGTAAAATGACAGTGAAACAAGTTAGTCTAATATTTGTGGCATTAATGAGAGGATGATGGCAGTGTGGCAACTGTATCCTCTCTCTTACTGTCTGTTCTTTCTATATATACATTTATGTCCTTCTCTTTTCGTTCTCTCTCCTTTCTCTTTAACCCAGCGTTAACATAAACACATCACGCTGCTTAAGCTAACAATATATTTTGCCTAAGTTAAACATGCCAGACTTCACACAAAGGAGCTGAACTGTAGCTTTATGTGTCCTGTGTTGTGAATGTGGAACAAGTGTAGTGACCAATAACCATTTTTTTTGTATTAAAAGCACGACTGAACGCATTAAAAACTCACATACATGCCGCTCTGCTCGTCTCTGCACCTCGCAGCGCGCGAACAGCAGCAGCCATCGGAGAAACAGATTGTTGGACTGAACCACTGTGGATTAGGCGGGGGGGGGGGGGGGGTCTTTCACTTCTCATAACTCTCAAACAGTGTGTTTTTAAGTTGCACAACTTGTATTGTGCGTTCAACAACTGGGGATATATTGTTGAAACAAAAAAAATTTGTGTTTTATGGAGTTTTGGGCAGGACACATTAATGTCAGAGGGGGACATGTCCCCTCTGTCCTCCCCCCCCAGGATTTTAGCCTATGTCTGGCGGGACAGACAACCAGATGGTCCAATGGTCGTTGGTTTTGGTCCGAGCCGTGTTATTGGCTGAGGTTTTTAGACAAATGATAAATGACCCGCACTTGTATAGCACCTCTCAGAGTAAGGACTCCAAAGCCCTTTACACTACAGTGTATCATTCATCCATTCACACACTGGTGGTGATGAGCTACGATGTAGCCACAGCCGCCCTGGGGCGCACTGACAGAGGCGAGGCTGCCGAGCACAGGCGCCAGCGGTCCCTCCGACCACCACCAGCAGGCAAGGTGGGTTAAGTGTCTTGCTCAAGGACACAACAGCAGAATTCTCTGTCTGGAGCCGGGATCGAACCTGCAACCTTCCGATTACTGGACAACCCGCTCAACCTTTTGAGCTACTGCTGCCCAAAAGACGTGAGTGAACAGCCTGCTTCTTCCAATTGCTTGGATGCTTATAGTGTTGTCAAAAAAATCGATACCCAGATATAAATCGATGCTAAAAGTGGTATCTAAATTAGATATTCCATCCCTGTGGTATCGATATTATGGACTGTTATACACAGCCTTCTTCAAGTACACCGACACGCACGACAGCCAGATGCCGTAAAGCAGCCTCCGCCTCCCAGACAAACAAAAGAAGAAGACGCCGCATGGCTACATCGCAATTTCCCACGCGAGTTGTCTCCGATCCAAGTTTTGTCTGCCAAATAAATAAACAAAAACATAAACAGCGAATTTGGGAGGCGCTTCACAGCCCAACTTCATTAGCATACCAAGTCCGACACGTAGTTGTATATTCACGCTTATGTGCTTAAAGGAAACTCCCGTTTATTGCAACCCGGACTTAATTTGTAACATGCAGTACGTTTGTTTACTCACGCTGACAACTTTGGTGCTACTTGGATTCCCCGGGGTATTTACCGTAGATCCATCGGCGAATCGCCGTCAGTGTATATCCATATAACGGGTGCGGACGGGCACCCATGGTGCAGCCTCGAAATAAGACATTATCTGCACCAAAACATCTTCATGTCGAAAATTTTTGTTAGCAATCATTAACGTGATTCCCCTGTTCGTTTGGAGCGAGCCTGGGATTTCTAGGCGTGAACAGACTAGCCGCGGCTAATTAACCAGCGCTTTTAATGACGTCACTGCCGTGCGCCAATCTGTTTTTATTAAGATTACCGGTAGATGTACCTTTGTCCTACTGTGGAGAAATTCGTTTTCTCCCTTTATTGACCAACAGAGTTGTTCAAAAGTACAGAACAAAACATATGGCATTACATCTTATGACAAAAATGCACCTTAAACAGAGTTGAAGCAGCAAAACATCACTCTGCAAATAGTGTATATATAGTGAGACAATTCATGATTTAAAGTGTTAACTTTCGCCAGTTCTTGTATGCACGTTTTAAAAAATGCTGATACTTGAAAGGTTTAAGCACTTTATACACTTAATTCTTAACATTTAGTTTTTGCAATATAAATTGAGGAATGTTATGTTTTGAATAAACTTGTTCAATAAATTGGTGTTTTTAAATAGTATCGAAATCGAGCATCGAGTTTTTTTTCAAGTATCGAATCGAGTTTGAAATTTTAGTATCGTGACAACCCTAGATGCTTACCAACCTTGCTGAGTGACCTATATGTGAGATTTTCAGCCAAACAATCCGTTTCCTTTATTCAACAAAGTGCAGAAGCAAATATAGGTCTTACATATTTTAAAGCTTTAAACTTATGTAAAGGATAAGCAAATATAATGATTTATTTTCATTTTATACTAGGGCTGTAGCGAAGCCTCGACGAAGTCGACGGCTCGATTCTAAAAATTTGTCGACGTCAGATCCGGAAGTCGACGCACCGCGCCCACTTGTTGCATCCCCAGGAGTTTGTAAATAGAGGAGGAATCTGCCTGTTTTTCCTCTAGTTCGCCCTCTTCTCCGCCTTCACTAACATCTCCGCCAAATACCGAAGACCCGGAACAACGTCCGTCCACTACTAGATTATTTTCCTGTTTTGCCCCTTCGTCTCCCGGCAACGGACAACAACTTCCGGGGTCAGATGCGCTTCTTCGTGTCTATCGCAGATGTAGAAAATCACCGGGAGCGTTTCTCCCTTCATTAAGGAGCTTCTTTCAGACATTAGGAGAGCTGTTTTGGTGGTAGCAGTCTCTCCTCCGTGCTGGTCTGTTTGCTGCTGGGTGTTTTTGGTTTATTTAAACTTGGTAACTTGAACTTAATGTTGGTAAAGCTACTGTTAGCATCTTCGCTAACAGCTTCTTGCGTTGGGATAAGCTGTTACGTTTTGGTTTAGAGTTCATCTTTTTTGTGGTGTAGATCTCCCTTTTATTACATTTAGAGTGTTGTGGGTTTTCGGTTTAGTGTAAAATATCACCTGAGTTTGGTTTAACCCGTAACACCACTCGCCTCACGCACATAAGTGACCAAAACAAAGCAGCATGGAGACACTCCATCTTCTACCACCTCTCAGGCAGCAGCCTGCACTCCCAAGTTCTACACGTCACCAGAACATAACCAACCGCAACACAATAAAAGCAGTGTTATACAAAATGGAAGGCCTGTAGTGTTTATTCTCTTACAGTAAGAATTTATCAATTTATTTGAGATTTTCTGGCTTTTGTTAATTGTGCAATAGAAAAATAATCATTAGATTAATTTTCTAAATAGTCATTAGAATAGTCGACTATTCGATAAAATAATCGTCAGAATAATCGTTTTAAAAATAATCGTTTACCCCCAGCCCTATTTTATACTAACGTATACTAAAGATATTTCACAGCTTATACAGTTGCATATTACAGGACCAGGCTGTTTTATCAAATTCAAAAGGGCTGTGGAAACTAAGGTAGATTTGTTCCACATATAAGTCCCAAGAAGGCCCGGAGCTATTGTGCCATATGGTGGACTATTCTATGTGGGTTAGGGGAGGGGTTGCTATTAGGTAGGCTTTTAGATGTCTAGTCAAGAAGGCTGGGGATTAAATTATGGCTAATAAAAGGGCATCTGCAGCAATGCTCACCCCTGCGTTGCAATGTGGCAGCAATGCAAAACAGTATGGGGACTGCTTTATTGAACCAAGCAACAAATATTCCCTATAGGGTTAGGGTTGTTTTATTGGTGTGTAGATAATTCATACCAAGGCTTGAAACTAATTGGTCTGTGAAGATAATTTGAGTTGTCTTCAAGCTTATTTGATTCAACCAATTGTAGACAACTGGGGGTTGTACCAGTTTACCCCAATGTGCACCACAGAGAGCCCAAAGAGTGTGTCATGTCCAATGAAGCCAGAGCCACAACTTCTGCTTCTTGAAAAGGGGGACCAAGAATGAGCCGAATGAAGGGGCGAGCGGGGAGAGACAGATATCGCCTGACATACTGAGCATTACCATAATTGGCTTTTCTACATGATAGGACAGAGGAAATAATAATGTCATTTTATTTACAGCCTTCTCTATGTAACAACACGCACACACTCATGCGCGCCGTACAGGTCAATGACACACACTGATCAGGCCTGTCCAACGCCATCAGAGGTGAGTGGCAGGGAATGGAGGGACCGGTGACAAAGCGAAACGGGAGAGAGAAATAAGACTGCCACGTTGGAGCTCCCGCTTTGAAGGGCCGCTAAACGTTGTGAGGGAGCCTCGTCTAGCCGCCCCGCTGCAGATGCGGCGCTCGGCGCGAAGGGTAAATCAGCGGGGTGAAAGCTGCTGGAATTGGACATTAGCACTGCAAATGAGAACGGGGATTGCCCTCTTCTCTGAGACAACATGAATAAATGAAAACGGCTTTAAGGACAAAGCACGTGTAGGGGACGGAGAAGTTGGGTTGACTGCTTTAAGTTGTCCAAGACTGGCATTTTAAGTTGTCCTTTAAGGTGCTTTAAAATTTGATCTTTTAACATCACACGAACTTTGATCCAAAGGAAATATTTGTTTATGTCAACTGTGACCCACACACGGACATTGTTCTCCCTTTGGGGAGGGATGTAGCGTGAAAGGTGAGCATGTTCTGCCGTTGCACGTGTGAGTGTGTGGCGCTGGGATGTCCTACTGCGGTGGCACCTGTCTGCAGCAGGAAATCCTGGACGCTGGGCACAACAATAGTGACAGGCTCCTTCCCAGACACAGATGGCTTCGCTTTCCCTCCCTCTACCAGCCACACTGCCTCTCTGCTTGCACCTGACACACTGTGACACTTAAGAGCGCACACGCACACACGCACACACACGCACACACACACACACACACACACACACAACAAATCTGCCACACCAAAAACACACACTTAGCACAAACGGCAGAAATTTCATTATTGCAGAAATGTTTTTTCTTAATATTTCCTTGGAGCCGTTAAATCAACGGGTCTCTCTCTCTCTCTCTCTCTCTCTCTCTCTCTCTCTCTCTCTCTCTCTCTCTCTCTCTCTCTCTCTCTCTCTCTCTCTCTCTCTCTCTCTCTCTCTCTCTCTCTCTCTCTCTCTCTCTCTCTCTCTCTCTCTCTCTCTCTCTCTCTCTCTCTCTCTCTCTCTCTCTCTCTCTCTCTCTCTCTCTCTCACACACACACTCACACACACACCTCTTGTTCATATGGCTAAACATCTTTTTCCCTCTCTTTTCAGAACTTCCTCTCTTTTGCCTATCCTCCCTGAAAGCACAAAGTGGGCTTACGTTTTTGACTGACAACCACAACAGACACTTTGCTCCCCCTTCCACCACCCCCCCAGCCTCCTATTTTAATCCCCTCCCCATCCTTCTTTCTCTCTCTCTCTCCCTCCTCCTTTGCTTCCTCTTTTGTTCTGAGTGACGCTTGAAAGCCGCCGTGTCAGCATCTTTTCCATCTCTGATTGCCTTATTAGCTGGCGGTGGCACCCGCAGCTTCTCCGACACAGATGGTGAAGGAGGAGGCTGGAGCAGGGGTGGAAATAAAAATGGCTGACTTGTGTTTGTTGTTGTTACCCCCCCCCCCCCCCCCCCCCCTTCCCAACACTTCTCGGGCTTGTTTGTGTGGACACTGACACCTTGGGCTGACACTTACACACTCCTGACACTGATGCCTGTCAAGGCTACATACAGAGGATGGCGAGGAAAACAGTAGACTTAAGTGTTGGTGCGCTGTCCGTGTGTGTGTGTGTGTGTGTGTGTGTGTGTGTGTGTGTGTGTGTGTGTGTGTGTGTGTGTGTGTGTGTGTGAGTTTAATGCCGTCAGATTTCTTTCACTTTGTCAGTGAGGCTGTTTTGTCTTTACTCTTCCCACATTGACTTCGAATTGGCTCACTTCTGAATTCATTTCAACAGGGAGGGGCGGGGATGACGATACAAGCTGAAAGAATTACAGCTGCTTTGGCGAGAAGTTAAAATAAGTTCATTTTGTGACAAAATCTCTAAATAACAGAGGTCGATGCGTAATGTCTACCCTACAGTTAGGAACTAAACCTGCATGGATTTGGAGCAATCTCCTGGATGAATGATCAAGCTTTCACACGTAGACCTCCAGCTTCTCCCAGAAGTTACTGGTACCTCACAAACATCAGGCATTGTGTCCATTGTGATTATGAGATAGAGCTCTAAATTTTCTTTGAAGTTGACGGCACATCTGCCTTCTCACTAGAGACTGATTCTGGCACCTCAGACAAAAATCTTACGAGGGATGTGCTGTATCATTCCCTTTTCCTTACCTTCGTGTGATCTACCTCCAAGGTCATTCTTGAAGCCTCGTCTTATTTTGTTCATTTTTACTTAAGACCACTGAAACTCATTTTTTTGTTTGTAAAAATTGTGCACAGATGCATTTAAATAAAGCTAGCCGTTAATGCTACAATTTTTTTATTCTTTTAAAATGGCAAGAACACAAGGAGCACAGGCAGTATCAACACGCCTTCTTGTGTCCACTGGCCATTTCGGAACATCACGCTGTGAGGACTTCCACAGCCGATGCCAAGTCTACTCCAGCCAACCGTGGCTTGGCAGGGCTGATGCAGCTGGCATTTTGCTCCACTATCTCTTACTTGTTAATCCACTGTGTGTAGGAATTGGAAGAATGGAGAAAATCAAAGTCAGAAACAAACTTGTGTTTGTAATGCTTCAAAAATAGAACTCGAGACTAAGTTTTTCCGGCAAGTCAGTTTCCTGTAAACAAATATTGAAGGTTTTATTCTCAAAATGATAAACTTATTATTTAGCATAAAAGAAAACCCATACTTAACACCGGCTTGGTTTAATTTCATCGTGGATTTATATGAATTTTAAAATAAATAAATAACTGCTTTTTCATCTCTGTCTCATCTTGTTTTTCAGCTTATGGACCTGAGGACGAATTTAAAGTGGACAAAACTGATGAGGAGGAACATCTGCAGGATGATGGCCTTTCCCTTGATGGTCAGGATGCAGACTATCTCTTCAATGATGAAGAGGATGCAAGAGATCATTACAGCAACCAAAACTCTCCCCTCAGCAATGGTACCAACCCAGATGCTGGGTACGCTTCTCCTCTCAGCACCACCAGCGATCCACTGGTGGACGTTAAGACCACCTCTTCCTTCAGCGATCAAGAGAGGCTAGAAGACAAGCTTCATGAAAGCAAAGAGTCTATCAATGGCCTCTCGCTGCAGGACAGTCTGACAAAAATGAAAGCCGTCTATGCAAATTTGATCTCGGATGCTTCTTGGTCCAGCATCGCTCTTGATATGCTTAAAAGTAAACAAGGGAACACGATAGCATCTAGTAAAGGCGGTGGTAGTCATCACAAAGGGAGCAATGGATTCCTGAACAGCCATGGTTCAGGCAACACTCATTTGAAGAACAGAAGTAGCAACAATGACATCCCAGTTACCACTAACATTAGCACCAGCAGCGCTACTGCAAAGACTGTGTCTAGCAACAGTAATAGTGTGATCAGCTCTGGCAGCACTGGAGGACTGGCCTATGACTGGCATCAGGCAGCTTTGGCTAAAACTCTACAACATACTCCATACCAACTCCTTCCTGAGCCAAGCCTTTTCAGCACTGTCCAGCTTTACAGGCAAAACAATAAACTATATGGCCCGGTGTTTACCGGAGCCAGCAAGTTTCGGTGCAAGGACTGCAGTGCAGCCTATGATACCTTGGTTGGGCTGACTGTTCATATGAATGAGACAGGCCACTACCGTGATGACAACAAGGATACGGAGGATGATCGAAGCAAGAAGTGGTCCAAACCACGCAAGCGTTCTCTTCTGGAGATGGAAGGCAAAGAAGATGCCCAGAAAGTTCTCAAATGCATGTATTGTGGCCACTCTTTTGAATCCTTGCAAGATCTAAGTGTTCACATGATCAAAACAAAACACTATCAGAAAGTGCCTCTAAAAGAACCAATGCCAGCCCTCACTTCTAAACTGATGCCGCCAGCCAAAAAAAGAGTGTTTCAGGAGTTGATGTCTCCAAGCTCACCAGAGTCTGTCTCATCCGGCATATTCCTGGGAGAGTCTCCTAAAGACCAAAAAGTGTCTAATCCCTATGTTACTCCTAACAATCGATATGGTTACCAGAATGGTGCCAGTTATACCTGGCAGTTTGAGGCCCGAAAGGCACAAATCCTAAAATGCATGGAATGTGGCAGTTCACATGACACTTTGCAACAACTGACAGCCCACATGATGGTCACAGGACATTTTCTTAAAGTCACTAATTCAGCCTCTAAAAAGGGTAAGCAGTTAGTTTTGGATCCTATAATTGAAGAGAAAATTCAGTCAATTCCCTTGCCTCCTACAACCACGCGACTCCCTGCACCCAATGGTAAGTCACAGCTTGACTCCCCATTGCAGCCCTCCAGCCCTGAAGAGAAACAGGAGGAAATACAAGGTAACGAGACAGATGAAGATAAGATAGAAATAAGAGAACCAGAAAAGAAAATTAAAGAGGAAAAAGAAGACCCTTCTGAAAAAGCTGATAAACCTGGTAAGACCAGGTCTTACCAATATCTTACTGAAGACGACTTAGAAGAGACACCTAAAGGTGGCCTAGACATTCTTAAGTCTTTGGAGAATACAGTTTCAAGTGCAATCAGCAAAGCCCAAACAGGAGCACCAACCTGGGGAGGATACCCCAGCATCCATGCGGCATATCAACTCCATGGATCTTTGAAGTCTACTTTGTCCTCTTGTGCATCAATTCAGCCTTTGTTCAGCAACACCAATTTAAAGGTATTATCTTCCGATTTAGGCTCTCTGATCCATTCACCAAATAGTCCCTCTTCGCCTCTCAGTCACAAGAGTAATGTGTTGGCCATGGAGGAGCTAGTGGAAAAAGTGACACGAAATAACTCGGTAAACAATGACAAAGAGGAAAAACCAGCTGAGATGAAATGCAGATCTGCAAAGTCTCCTGTGCCACATTCTAAGGACAGAGAGACTTCACCAAATCCAGGAAACCTCTCAAAAGTTGATAAAAGCCTTGCAACTGAGTTTCAGGTTGATCCAAAAAGTAAAAGAGAGCCAACAGAAACTACAGTTGACGTGAAGATAAAAAGTGAGTGTGAATCACCACAGAAAACTGTTAGCAATGGCTGCCATAACCTAAGAATCATCACTGATCACTCGCCCGAGCAACTACTTGTCAGCCCTCTGAGTGCTTTGCAGTCTGTCTTGAACAATCACTTGGGGAAAGCTTCAAAAGTGGCCACAGCCTCCACGGACCCCTTCTCGATGCTTTATAAGATGAGCAACACCACTGAGAGTAAACAAGGAGACCCTGGGAGTCAGTATCAAAATGATGACAACGATCAGCCCATTGATTTAACAAAATCCAAAAACAGCAGTTCAGCTAAGGCTACTCCTACCATACCAAATAACATAAACAGCAGTAAACCAGCATTCAAAGAGTTCTCTCAGTCATCAACTCCACCTCTTAGAGAGAATGCTTTGATGGATATATCAGACATGGTGAAGAATCTGACTGGCCGTTTGACACCAAAGTCTACAACACCATCGTCCATCTCAGAGAAATCTGACATTGATGGCTATACTTTTGAGGACAGTATGGAAGAGCTGTCCTCCATCCAAAGAAGGAAAGGCCGCCAGTCAAATTGGAATCCACAGCACCTTCTGATTCTCCAGGCGCAATTTGTGTCAAGTCTTCGTGAAACTGTTGATGGGAAGTTTGTCATTAGTGACTTGGGACCACAAGAACGAGTCCACATCTGTAAATTCACGGGTCTCTCCATGACCACCATCTCACATTGGCTGGCCAATGTGAAATACCAGTTAAAGAGGACCGGGAGCACAAAGTTTCTCAAAAATATTGACTCTGGGCAACCTCTGTTTTTGTGCAGTGACTGTGCCTCCCAGTTCAGGACTCCTTCATCCTACATAAACCATTTGGAGTCCCACCTTGGGTTCACCCTAAAGGACCTCTCGAAGCTTTCTATAGACTTACTAGAGCAGCAGGCAGTCAGCCGAATAGAGGACAAAACCTTTGCTTCATCCGGTCTTATTGAAGAAGACACTGGCTCAATATATCAGTGCAAGCTGTGCAATCGAACATTTGTGAGCAAACATGCAATCAAATTGCATCTTTGCAAAACACACGGAAAGTCACCAGAGGACCATCTCTTCTTTGTGAAAGAACTTGACAAACAGTGAAACCAGTGATGGCATGACAGATAACTGTTTCACAAAAATGCTAAGGCCGAATCCCAATGTACCCATTTTCTTTACTCTTTACGCTTTGCAAGTTCATGCAAAGGATTAAAAATGTTACAATCTCTTTGGCGGTGTAGGGGGAGGGCAAACAGGTAGAGCTGCATGGCTTTTCAAATTAGGATTTTTTTTAACATTATATATGTTTTCAGCAGACATCTGTTAGTGAAAGAAACTGAAACATTGTATGATGTTCTTTTATAATTTATAACTGAAATTATTACTTTTGGAATCACATTAAATCGCCTTTAACAAATGTATTTCAAGCTAGTTGTTACACAGGATATGTGGGTGGGTTGACATTGGGGTTATTTAAACATGAAGAACATGCAACAATATATGTTTACTGACTTCCTGATGGGGTGTCTCATTTTGTAAACAATTTAAATGCTTTGACTTTGAATTCAGGAGTTGCACCTGGGGTAACAATAGCAAATGGGATTCGGCCAAAGTTTCGATCTGTCAAATGCAGATAGTGCCACGACTGTATTACGAACAGATGGAAACCCAAGGAGCTTTAACACCTTTTACTCTAATTATTCAGTTTGATGTGAAGGACAAGAGTTTGCACTATAGAGACTCTAAGCCTCATTTGAAAGTTGAATTTACTGATATGGTTCAGCAAGATTGGTGCAACACACACGGCACTACATAGTCACTGACTGATTGTTTCTTCTTCAATGCACTGCAATTTATCTGAGCCTTTAGAAAAAGTCCATCTGTTGTTATAAAACTGATCTTATTTTGATCACTACTTCTGAATAAGTTTTAAAGGATAAATATATCTCAACACAATATGCATATTTCTCATCTAGCAGTTGGTGCATGTTTTCATGTAAAGCAGTGAGTGTATTGTGGCTGATACATTTTCAAACACCATGACTAAATTGGTGTTCTTGTTTAACAAAGTTTGAAAACATGTAGTCATGAAAATTTAGGTAAAGCTAGTGTTTTAAGTTTTAAGGTACTTTCTGCACTTTTAATAAGTACAAACTGATCAAATAATTGAATTTTTAAAGACTTCTTTGTTTTAATTTTTCTAATGAGAATTTAAAGACTGACTATAATGTTTTTTTGCCATCACACCACAATATTTCAAAACATTTATTTAATTTTTCCAAGTAAAATATAAGTTCTTATCATTTTTCTCCCAACATGTACAGTATTTGCGTGAGTAGGCCACCAATTTTATGAAGCTACACTTGTAAAGCTAATGAAGTTTAAAACTTATTGTATGAATAAATAAAAAGTACATGTATGTCAGCATATCTTGCTCTTTAAAGTTCAGTATTATTTGTACTGTGTGTATTTTTACTGTATTTTTTGACCAATTTGGGGGGAATGTACAAAGCTACAAAATATTGTTGGACCAAATGTTTTTTTTTTTGTTCAATAAAGAGTGGGTCCCTCAATGTGGTTTACATGAAATGAAGTTACTGGCATCTGATGTGATGCTTTTGATTGTATATAAGCTTAAGAATATTTGTTCTCCAATGAGCAATTTCCAGGTTTTGTCATTTAACACAGTTATTCTGAATCACACCTCAGTTGTAAAATAAACTTCATGTCCTGGAATAAATGAGTGTTGTTTGACTTTTGCCAACATTTAGCTTAGAAATACATGTTATTATTATTATTATTATTATTATTATTATTATTATATATACATAAAGTTAGTATTTTGTGTTTCCTCTGACTTGCTTTTGTTTTTTTTTTCTTTTTGACACTAATATAACTCCATACATATATTCCATATTACTAGCTATTTTTTTCTATGAAGTTTGAGAAGATATTGTTCATTTTTTTTATTGTTAATTGTTGTTTAATTGTTAATTGTTAATTTTAGAAACTAATCTAAAAGACTTTGCATCTTAACAAAAAAAAGGTGGAAACAAATCTTATCTGTTGATGTTTTTTAATAACCTCAGTTCATAGAAATAGCTGATGGCTAGTCTGCAGACTTAAAACAACTCCAATCAGAAAATTTCACAGCTAGTCATGCAAACATTTTATGTTTTTCTTGACATTGCATTGGTATTTACGTAAAGCTTTGAGCCTTTTACAAGACGCACCATGCCGGCAAATCAGCGTAACATTACTGCAATGGTGTGTTTTATAAACACGCCATGTCGGCATGGTGTTGCACTAATTTCACGGCATTCATTCTGCCTCGCCTGGTAGTAATATTGCGGTAATGGTCTGCCTTACGAACGGCTATTGTGTCATGGCGCACCAGAGGGAGGTGTTATGATGACATGCAGAGTTAATGCCGAGCTCCGGCCGGCAAATATATTGAAAATGAAAGTAAACATGGGCAATGGGTTTTGCTTTTTGAACAAAATCAGCTGAGTTGGCAAACTAGAGCGTCTTTCTTTTAGAGCTAGAGCTCAGAATATCAGAGGCTGCACAGGGACTGATGGGGATAGACAACTTTATGAGCGGCTTGTTCAAAAAACGTAATGATCGCGACTTTTTTCTCATTAAAATGTAAGCTATGTCCAAGATAAACAGAAAGTCTGCAGCAGGGCAGAGACTACCCCTATAACCTCTTTATGCCGCCATCGCCTAATCTTTTATAAAAAGGACACGATTGCGCCATATTACCGTCACTGTCTGGCCACTTAAAAATGACCTAGGAGTCCCTGATGCCGCCACCTTGACGGCATTGTTTTGTAAAAACGGCTTTAGTGGTGAATTGCAGCAAAGGTGCGAAGCTAGCTACAGAAGGAGTCCTGGCTAGAATCTTAGATTAAATCTACAGGATTACCCATAAAATGTGAGTTTTCGGGTAGTTAGACTATGAGAATAAAATTTTTTTTAAACTGTATAATAGGGCTGTCGCGGTTGAGGAATTCCCCCTGCGGTGATTCAGGGTGGCTTAATATTGCGGTGTATGATATTATTGCAGCACTTTTTTTTATTGCAGTACTATCTAAACATAATGTTTACACATTTAAAAAAGGTTAAAAATTGCCGTGCCTTCTTTTATAACACTTTACTGTAGGGATTCACCGATCAGGTTTTTTGCTGCCGATCACCGATACCGATATAAAAGAATGCTGATCACCGATACCGATCACCGATACCGATCACGTGGATTGGCCAGAAATTTTCTACAACATTATAATAAGTGCTACAAACTACATAATCTGGGAATAAAGGAAATGTAACCTAATCTAAAATGGTCCGTATTAGGGTTGTCACGGTGTGAAAACTCCTCCTTGAACCGTCACCTTATCGTGGTGGAGGAGTTTGAGTGCCCTAATGATCCTAGGAGCTATATTGTCTGGGGCACTTAGTGCCCCTGGTAGGGTCTCCCATGACAAATTGGTCTTAGGTGAAGGGTGAGACAAAGAACGGTTCGAAGGATCTTTCATGGCGGTTAAAACGAAGAGTCGGAGTACCCGGCCCGGAGGGTTACCGGGGTCCCACCCTGGAGCCAGGCCTGGGGTTGGGGCCCATGAGCGAGCGCCTGGTGGCCAGGCTTTCGCCCATGGGGCCCGGCCGGGCCCAGCCCGAACCGGATACATGGGCTCGTCCAACTGTGGACCCACCACCCGCAGGAGGAACATGAAGGGTCCGGTGCAATGCGAATCGGGTGGCAGACCAAGGCGGGAGCCTTGGCGGTCCAATCCCCGGACAAGAAAACTAGTTTTTGGGACATGGAACGTCACCTCGCTGGCGGGGAAGGAGCCGGAGCTTGTGGCAGAGGTTGAGCGGTACCGGCTAGATATAGTCGGACTCACCTCGACACATTGCATTGGCTCTGGAACCCGAGACCTGGAGAGGGGCTGGACACTCTACTTTGCTGGAGTTGCTCCGGGTGAGAGGCGGAGGGCTGGGGTTGGCTTTTTGTTAGCCCCGAGACTCTCTGCCTGTGTGTTGGGGTTTACCCCGGGGGACAAGAGGGTAGCTTCCTTGCGCCTTCGGGTCGGGGAACGGGTCCTGACTGTTGTTTGTGCTTATGGGCCAAATATCAGTTCAGAGTACTCACCCTTTTTGGAGTCCCTGGGACGAGTGCTAGATAGTGCTCCATCAGGGGACTCCATTGTCCTGCTGGGGGACTTCAATGCTCACGTGGGCAATGACAGCTTGACCTGGAGGGGTGTGATTGGGAGGAACGGCCCACCTAATCTGAACTCGAGCGGTGTTTTGTTATTGGACTTCTGTGCAAGCCGCAGTTTGGCCATAACGAACACCATGTTCGAACATAAGGATGCCCACCGGTACACTTGGTACCAGGGCAGCCTAGGTCACAGGTCGATGATAGATTTTGTGGTCGTATCATCTGACCTGCGGCCGTATGTTTTGGACACCCGAGTGAAGAGAGGGGCGGAGCTGTCAACTGATCACCACCTGGTGGTGAGTTGGATCAGATGGCAAGGGAACATGCCGCGTAGACCTGGCAGACCCAAACGCATAGTGAGGGTCTGCTGGGAACGCCTGGCAGAAGAACCTGTCAAGACGGTCTTCAACTCCCACCTCCGGCAGAGCTTTGACCACGTCCCGAGAGCAGTGGGGGACATTGAGTCCGAGTGGGCCTTGTTCCACTCTGCGATTGTCGAGGCGGCTGTTGCTAGCTGTGGTCGTAAGGTGGCCGGTGCCAGTCGTGGTGGCAACCCCCGTACCCGCTGGTGGACACCAGAGGTTCGGGGAGCCGTCAGGCTGAAGAAGGAGGCCTACAGGGCGTGGCTGGTCTGTGGGTCTCCGGAGGCAGCAGACAGGTACCGGATAGCCAAGCGGGGTGCAGCAGTGGCAGTTGCCGAGGCAAAATCTCGGGCGTGGGAGGAGTTTGGTGAGGCCATGGAGAAAGACTATCGATCGGCTCCAAAGAGGTTCTGGCAAACTGTACGGCGCCTCAGGAGAGGAAGGCAGCAACTCGCTCACACTGTTTACAGTGGGGATGGGGAGCTGCTGACGTCAACTGAGGCTATAGTCGGACGGTGGAAGGAATACTTTGAGGAGCTCCTCAATCCCACCAATGCGCATTCCGAGGAGGAACCAGAGCTGGGAGGCCTGGGGATGGACTGTCCGATCTCGGGGGCAGAAGTTGCTGAGGTAGTCAAACAACTACACAGCGGCGGAGCCCCAGGGGCGGATGAGGTTCGTCCTGGGTATCTCAAGGCTATGGATGTTGTAGGGCTGTCATGGTTGACACGTCTCTACAACATTGCGTGGTCATCGGGGGCAGTTCCTAGGGAGTGGCAGACCGGGGTGGTGGTCCCCATCTTTAAGAAGGGTGACCTGAGGGTGTGTTCCAACTATAGGGGGATCACACTCCTCAGCCTCCCTGGAAAGGTCTACTCCAAGGTACTGGAGAGGAGGGTCCGATCGATAGTTGAATCTCAGATAGAGGAGGAGCAATGTGGTTTTCGTCCTGGCCGTGGAACTGTGGACCAGCTCTATACCCTTGCAAGGGTGATGGAGGGGGCATGGGAGTTTGCCCAACCAATCCACATGTGCTTTGTGGATTTGGAGAAGGCTTATGACCGTGTCCCCAGGGGCACCCTGTGGTGGACGCTCCAGGAGTATGGGGTGGGTGGCTTTCTGTTAAGGGCCATTCAGTCCCTTTACCAGAGGAGCGTGAGTTTGGTCCGCATAGCCGGTAGTAAGTCGGACCTGTTCCCAGTGAGGGTTGGACTCCGCCAGGGCTGCCCTTTGTCACCGGTTCTGTTCATCACTTTTATGGACAGAATTTCTAGATGCAGCCGTGGTGTGGAGTGTGTCGAGTTTGGTGGCAGGAGAATCTCGTCTCTGCTTTTTGCGGATGATGTGGTCCTCCTAGCTTCATCCAGCTCTGACCTTCAGCTCTTGCTGGGTAGGTTCGCGGCCGAATGTGAAGCGGCTGGGATGAGGATCAGCACCTCCAAATCTGAGACCATGGTTCTCGACCGGAAAAGGGTGGCTTGCCACCTCCGGGTCGGGGGAGAGGTCCTACCTCAAGTGGAGGAGTTTAAGTATCTCGGGGTCTTGTTCACGAGTGAGGGTAGGAGGGACCGGGAGATCGACAGGCGGATTGGTGCGGCGTCTGCAGTGATGCGGACGCTGAGCCGATCTGTCGTGGGGAAGAGGGAGCTGAGCCAGAAAGCCAGGCTCTCGATTTACCGGTCGATCTACGTCCCAATCCTCACCTATGGTCATGAGCTTTGGGTAATGACCGAAAGAACGAGATCGCGGATACAAGCGGCCGAAATGAGTTTCCTCCGTAGGGTGGCCGGGCTCAGCCTTAGAGATAGGGTGAGGAGCTCGGACATTCGGGAGGGACTCGGAGTAGAACCGCTGCTCCTCCAGAGCGAAAGGAGCCAGTTGAGGTGGTTTGGGCATCTGGTCAGGATGCCTCCTGGACGCCTCCCCAGGGAGGTGTTTCGGGCATGTCCTGCCGGCAGAAGGCCCCCGGGTCGACCCAGGACACGTTGGAGAGGTTACATTTCCAATCTGGTCCGGGAACGCCTTGGGGTCCTGCCGGAGGAGCTGGTGGACAAGGCCGGGGAGAGGACGGCCTGGAGCTCCCTAGTTGGGATGCTGCCCCCGCGACCCGGACCCGGATAAGCGGAGGAAGACGACGACGACGACGGTGTGAAAATTTAACCTCACGGTTATTGTGACCAAAATTACCACGGTTTTCGGTACTATCGCGGTATTTTTTTTAAACGTGCCACATTTTCACACAATTAAATAAACCCTGTATATCAGGAAAATATTGTCCTCAATTTGTGTCTAAATTTTGCCTAAAATGTGTTATTTTGTAATTATGTTGTTTACTTTTTTACATTTTTTCCCTTTAGTCTTTAAAATACCAATATTTGCCCATAACTTCTTATTTTATGTCTGTTTGATGTCATCATTTAAAAATATTAGATCAGATGATACTCAGTACTCAAGTAGCCTTCTAATCAGATACTTTTTTACCCTTACTTGAGCAATCCGTATATCAGGAAAATATTGTCCTTGGTTTGTGTTCTTCCAGTGAGCTTTGCAGATGTGGGAAAATGTCATCAGGCAGTAATCACTGTTAAATTCACAATTATTCTCGGGGAGAGACCAACTCTTATCTGCCCCTGGGAGCCCCATAATGCATAGCGTCATTTCAACATGGGGGCGTCCGCGACACGGTTTATATGCAGGTAGCGGCGCTGCGGCTGCTTTATATAGCGACTCGTTGCATTCTCCCTCAACCAAAATCCTCGGATCACGCATTTTAGCTAAAACGCTAACGTTAGCTTGCCTTGCGTTGACTGTAGAGTTGTGGGTGATGGTCACGCAGATGTGTCATGAGATCTGAAGCGTTGCTGCCTTTCACAGACACTTTTTCTGCACGTGCTGCAAACAGGATAGCCGTCTTCTATCAACTGTCCCTCGGCATTCTTCAAATATCCAAAAGATGCCCGTACTTCCCACTTTGTCTTCTTTGAGGGATAATAAATGCCCTCCTGAGCGCTGCCGTCTCCTCCTTTGACCATTATTTCAGCTTTAGCTTCAAGAAAGTTTTGTTGTAAACAAAGCGTGCATGAGCCGCCGGCAACTTCAGCCGATGATACGGTGGCTGGTAAGGGTCACCGCGCCTACACCGCAGCCACGGTAAACCCACCAAGATAATACAGTTTTTTAAAAAACAAGACGGTTATTATTATTGTCAACTTTTTTTTTACCGGGGTTTACCGCTACACTAGTTACCGTGACAACCCTACCTGATCGGTTTGCTTTGATCTATTTTGAAAATTCCGATCAAAACCGATAGGGGCGCTATTGGCCGATTACGATCAAATGCCGATCCATCGGTGCATCCCTACTTTACTGAATGCAGATCAAAGGGCAGTAACAACACAGATCGCAGTAACGTTTGTTTCTCCGACAGTCAGAGTCCGACTGAACTTAAAAACAACAAAATTCAGGAGAATGTTAAACTTTTAAATGCAAATTTGGCTGCAGCATCTAACAAATAAGAAACAAGTCCCCATTTTGTTTAGTTGTTTAAAATCAAGCATAACAAATTACATGTACCGGGCGCAGGGCACTATCATTTCACTTTCACTTTCACACACACGAATGACGGTGATTTATAGCTCGGTCTCGTCCTTGTTACCCACAAGGAAAACCAGCATGTTAACCATATACGGTTTGAGAGAGGATCTGAGAGGGGTGGCAACATTTCCAGCAACACTGAAAACCCTCTCGGATGGTGCGCTTGTTGCACTAACGCACACGTACTTGCGTGCGACTGCCGAGCAAAGGGAATCTCTCCCGGTTGTTGCTCCACCATGTCAGGGGGGTTTCTTTAGGGTGGATGCATTCCTCCTGCAGGTAGCGAGTGAGCTCCAGCTCGGCTCAAACTCTCTTCGGGACGGTTGCAGAAGCAGTGCTTGTCCGGGACTTCAGCAGGTCTCCGAGCATTTATTATTATTTTTTTTGCCGCTGGTGGCAGCTCTGTCTCAGCCAAGGACTCTGGCTGCGCAGCAGCTGACGTACTGAAAACCAAAGTGCTCCCAAAGGAGCGAAGTAACGTTTCGTTTTGATACCAGTGCAGCCATCCTTCTCAACATGCATCATTGAGTTGAATCAAGTTCAGTCATCGCGGTGGCCCATGATGCAGCGCGGTGGGTTTCTTCATATTGCGATATTTCATTTTTGCGGTTACCGTGACAGCCCTACTGTATAACTTGCCTTGTTGAGGCTAATCATTAGATGGTTGAAACATCTAAATAAATTCTCCAAACTAAAGCTGGGCAAATATAACTATAATGTGATATTTTGATGAAATAAAAAACACATTTTAATAGTGCAATAAACCTAAATGTTACATAACCCAGTCAGAATGGACGAAACTTTTAGCTTTTTTTCCATTTGAGACTAGCAAAATGAGCCCTAATCTGCGAACACACAGAAACATTTTTCAAGCAATCCTTTTCTTAAATTTTGGCCGGCTAAAATAAGCTAAACCCAGGGCCCACATGGCCAAAAATAAACTGAGCAGAAGGTTGAACAAAAAAATCAGTTTAATGTTTTGAATAAAAAAAACAACCTTTCCTTTAATTTAAAAGGTTTTTCAGACAAAAAATTTAGTCAGAATAGTTGATAACCTGCAACGTTCTATGTTTGGGTAATTGTATACAATTTTCTCTGCGAGAATCAGCATATTTTTATCTAAATACAAAAAAATCCTGCTCTGTTCTAAACTATTAGGGGTACTAAAAGCCATCTTTGTTTATTCAGATTATTATTATTATTATTTTTGTTATTTACTATTTCAGAACCTAAAGCTAACGAGGATTTTAACACATTACCTTCTGTAAATATCCACATTTTGCTTTCCATACTTGCGGGCAGAGGAAGCTGTGGGTTATTGATGCCAAAAAAACAAACATACGGAAAACTTCAGATGTAAAAGAAGTTTTGAACACAAACAAAATTATTTTCTGGTTAAAAATGATCAAAATAACAGATGAATCAGTTCATGACATACTATTCAAAAAGATATAAGTAAAGCTTTAAAGTTCAGCTTTTGAGACACTTGACAAAAGAAGCCGTGACACGACTCGGCTGAAGGTATTTAAGTCGACACGCTCCCGCCTCACACAGCTCTTAAATACTAGCCTGAGGCATTTCTCACAAGAAACAATAGAGTTCCAGTGCCTTGCAGCTTGCTTTCATGTACAGTGGTGAGAAAAGCAGCGAAGAAATAATATTAGTGTGCTGAATTAATGCTGCAAAATTCACCTTGAGTCAATTCACACCCGATTCAACATAGACTGTCTGTGAAATATGGCTTTTATAAAAATCGGATGCCTTTCGAAACCATATATATATATATATATATATATATATATATATATATATATATAATTTTTTGTTTTGTTTTTATTTACTTTAAGTTTTTTTTACTTTTTAGGTTTTTTCTTATTTAAGAATTGCAGATTAGCAGCACATGGCATCCCTTGAGACAGAAAAGTGAGGCCAAATGCCTAAATGAAAACAAAGTTCTTCAATCATCCTTTAGAGGGCGCTCCAAAAAGTGAATTAGTTGATAAAAATATAAACGCTAAAATCATCATAGCCTCCTGAGGGCAAAACTTTTAGTTTGTGTGTAACTTTATTTATCCTAATCAACTTGGAAAGGCCGCATAGAAATAAAAAACTGTTTTCCAGTATTCAAGAGACAATTGTTTTGTCTGTTCTTGTGAAACTCTTTTTCTCTAAAAACTATAATTAATCAAACAGAACATGATGACGATTAAACACTGCTAACAAGCCAAAATAACATGACTTCTCTTGTCATAATCAGCATTTTGTTGAAACATTGCATTTGTGGCGCTGCCTCTTTTCCTCGGATAGTGCTGATCATGGAGCCTAACATCTGTACATACATACGTAGGTGTGATGTCTGATGTTTCTGTTTGCATCTCCCTGATTAGCATATCACGCCTCGACAACATGGTTTCGATGAAAAAATTGTTGTTTTACAGTTTCCTATGAATACAAGTAAATGCCATTTCAGATAAAATGCTTTAAACTGACAGTCAAACTTACTTAAAATTTGATTTTTTTTTATTATTTCATTGCTTGTGTGTGCTAATAATTGAAGTCAATTAATTAGGGGCATGAATGATTTCATCATTTCAAAGCTTTTATTTTGTTTGAACCCACTTTACACCTTAAAGTAAAATTTGAAAATTAATGAAAAGACCAGGGTTTGAATTTTGGGGAGCTTGGCTCCCCCAAAAGGGTGATGCTCCCCCATAAGCACTCAACGGACAGATGATTATTATGGTAACTGGAGACCTCCCCTGCTCTTACGACATTCTCAAAATTTTATGATGTAACCAGGGTTCAAATCATGGGGGAGCGAGGGGGAGTCCGGCTACCCCAAAAGGGTGATGGGCTCCCCCAGGAGCCCTCAACTGACTCACCCAGGTTATTATGAAGGTGATTGGAGGCCCCCGCGCTCTTACAGAGTTCTCAAAATTTAACGAAGTAACCAGGGTGTGAATCATGGGGGAGCCCGGCTCCCCAAAAGGGTGACGGGCTCCCTCGGAAGCCCTCGACTGACCAACCCAGGTGATCCCGAAGGCGAATGGAGGCTTCCCTGCATTTTCACTGGACTCCCTCGGAAACCTGCGTGTAATTCAAGCCCTGGAAGTAACTCAAATGTTTGTCTTCTTCTACTGAAAAATAATTATATAAAACATTTTACTGCTTCATATATATTTTCATGATTATAAAAACTTTTATCGTCACATAAATTGACAATTTGTTAATAAACCCAAAGTTTGCTGATCATCTCCAAGCCACAAACAACGTAGCAAAGGACCAAGCGACGAGCAGATGCACCCGAGGTGTCAGACTCATTTCTTCCTGCTACATGCATCCTGACAGCGAGACAATATAGCACCTTAAGGTTTTGTACAAATCACAGCAGCAGATTTGAGGAGAAACTGAAGGTTTAAAATCACTTGAGACATCTCGTCATGGACAGAGGCTCGAATCTGATTGCTTGTTGACACGTTCGTCCCAGCTGAGATCTGCAAGCAGTCAAAATCATCTTGTAAAGTGTTGTATGGCTGTCAGGGAAGTGGCTTGTTTTGGAAGATACAGACGACGTAATTCATCAGGCCGAGGCAGGGGCTCTTGAAGAACGGAGAAGTGACAAAGTGAATTCTTCTGAGAGTAATGATGGCTGCCGCCGTTCTGAATGGATTGAAGGTCTTTTAGGATCTATCAAAGCCGACTTTGTAGGCCCACAGGTGTGATGTGCCGCACTTCACTGTCCTGTCAATGTTATTATGCAAGCATGTCTTCATGAAAAAGATTCCTAAAAATCTACCTGCAAATAGTTTAATTTTAGAAAACAAAAGGACTTTATTATGATTAAATATGTCCTAAATTCATCTGGTAAAGTTGTAGCTTGTGTCTGCACGTGTTTGCTCCTTTTTCCTAATTTTATTTCAGACACTTTTACAATCCAGTTTTTGGACTTAAAACTAATTTATTTATTTGGCCACCTTATTCAAGATGGCTGCTAAAGCTAATTGACACAGTTTAATTCAGAGACTGCATCCTGCATTGGGGCCTATCTTAATCAAGTAATACTGTTCTGTGATTATTTTTCACATATTTAAACATAATTTACCTTTAAATTTAAAACTGTGAATCTGTCCTGCTCTCAGCCTATAATAAGTCTTTGCATAGGGTGAGCCATGTAAGATATACCAAACCCATACTTGATTTTTAAGAAAAGAAAGATGCATTAGTGCGCCACATTAGGAGAAGCTTTCGACAGCCTTTGTAGCATCACTGTGACATAAGTGGTCTTTAAATGTGGCCTTTGAAGGACGCAAGCCCCTGAATTTGAACAAAGCCGTCAGCACCTGTAAAGAGATTATTGTGGCTTCACCCTTTGATGGTGGACAGTGGAGATTAGGGATGAGCGAGTACACCACTATCTGTATCTGTATCTGTTCAACCAACTAAATTATCTGTATCTGTACTCGGAATGGGCGTGGCATAACCCGGAAGTGGGCGTGGTTTACATCAATGTATTATTTTAAGTCTGAAATTGATATGGATTGATCAGAAGTTGCTATATGTATTGTTTATTTGAAAACTATTTACAGAGCAGCCTCAGAATTGAGATTAAATATTTTTGATCACATTAGTAAAGAAACTATTACAGAACAAGTTTTTCAATAAAATCAGAACATTAACATTTAAGTGCATGGATTAATACAACTGAACTCATGCAATAGGAATTAGGAAATATGAAATACTAGAACCAGACACAACTTTCTATATATATATTAATTTTAATTTGATTAAACTGATTTTTTTCTTAACGTTCTTGGCATTTTGCCACACACAGAGTTAAACAAAACAATGTTGATTAATGTGTGTGTGTGTGTGTGTGAGAGAGAGAGAGAGAGAGAGAGAGAGAGAGAGAGAGAGAGAGAGAGAGAGAGAGAGAGAGAGAGAGAGAGAGAGAGAGAAAGAGAGAGAGAGTTCAAAAAAATAAAAAACCCGACCGGAGCAGAGGTAGTGACAACAGCACGTCAGCTCTGTCTTGTCAAATGCACCATGTAAGTCATGAAAAAAGTAACTTTAAATATTCAACCGAAAAAGAGCCGAGCTGAAGAAAACCTAGGAAAAACTGGAGAAATGTGAGAAACAGTGAAGCAATCACAGCGAGATCCGTTACTGTCTGTGTGTGCGAGCCGGACGGACTGCGCTCCCGGCCGGCTGCAGTTTTTTGCGTGGGAAGGGGCGGGCGCTCTATGTGACTGGCCAATCACAGAGCGTGAAGACAGTCAGTTACCCAATGAGGATTTTCCTTCAGCACGATAACAGATATTGACTCGTTTTACTCGTTTCATGCTCGTATTCGTCAAAAATGCTTTATCCGTACCGGACGAGTATCCGGCTCATCCCTAGAGGAGATGCTTGGTCTATTTATGAATTATGTTTATGATGAAAACTAAATGTAGACATGTTACAGACATCTACTATGTGGCCATTTTGAAGACCATCAAATAAAGCAGCCCCAGAATTTGAACACAGCCTTTGTTTAACATTAAAAATGGTCCACAGTTCGGTCCATTTTACTGTTATTGAGCTAAATGTTGGTATGAGTAGGTTTCAAAACATTTTGTGAAAGCGAACTGATTGCATCCATCCATCCATTTTTGTTAACATACCTGAGGTCCCCCGGAGGAATCCTTAGGTGTTCCCTGGCCAGCATTGAGACATTGTTCCCCCAGCGTGTCCTGGGTCTTCCTTTTGGTCTCCTCCTAGTTGGACGTGCCCGGAAGACCTCACCATGGAGGCATCCTGACCAGATGCCCGAGCCACCTCAACTGGCTCCTCTCTATGTGGAGGAGCAGTGGATCTACTCATAGCCCCTCCCGGATGACCATCTTTTTCACCCCGTTTCTAAGCGATAGCCCAGACACACTGCAGAGAAAACTCATTTCAGCCGCTTGCATCTGCGATCTCATTCTTTCTGTCACTACAAAGCTTGTGACAATAGGTGAGGGTAGGAACGTAGATCGACCGGTAAATCAAGACCTTTGCCTTCTGGCGCAGCTCTTTATTCACCATGTCAGATCGGTACAGCGCCCGCATCACTGCAGACGCAGCACCAGTCCGCCTACTGATCTCATACTCCATCTTTCCCTCATCAACAAGACCCCGAGATACTTAAACTGAACTTAAATGAACTAATTGCATGAAATGTTATCTATTAGAGTCAATCTTGTCCATCTGTTTGAACAATGTCTCACACCCCAGGATGGATTTCAATATTTTTTTTCTAAAATTAGTTCAAATCAAATCAAACTTTATTTATACTGCCTTCTGGTCTGTTATCGTTCACACTTTAAACTACTCGTCTTTATTTACAATTTCTTCCAGGGTGGTGGTCCCCCCTATCTAGCCACGCTCCTGAACAGACATTCCCCATCACGCGCTCTGCGCTCCTCTGACCAAGGCCTGCTCGCTGTCCCTCGTTCTAGGTGTCGTACTCGTGGGGACCGGGCTTTCTCAGTCCCAGCACCGTCACTCTGGAACCAGTTGCCACCCTCAGTTAGGCTGTCCCCATCTCTGCCAGTCTTTAAGAGTCGCCTAAATACCCACCTCCTCCGCTTGGCGTTCCCTGAAAGTGTTTGAGTTTGGCCCTCTTTTATGCTGAATTTATTTCCCTGTTTTCATTGGTCTCTTTATCCCTTGTTTTACCCATTTGTCTTCTACTTTAATGTTTTACCTTTTTTGCACCATTTGAATTGCTTATATTTTTGATTTATTCATCATGTTTCACATTTCTCATGTATCATGTTCAGCGCCGTGGGCTTCCCGACGCACCCCCAGCCCCCACATCAGGGCATGGCTATATATATATATATATATATATATGTATATATATATATATATATATATATATATATATATATATATATACATATACATGTGTATATATATATATATATATATATGTATATATATATATATATACATATATATATATATATATATACACATGTATATATATATATATATATGTATGTATATATACATATATACATATATATATATATATATATATATATATATATATATATATATATATATATATATATATATATATATATATATGTATGTATGTATATATACATATATATATATATATATATATGTATGTATATATATATATATACATATATATATATATATATATATATGTATGTATATATATATATATATGTATGTATGTATGTATGTATATATATATATATATATATATATATATATATATATATATATATATGTATATATATATATATATATATACATATATATATATATATATATCAGACGTCAAGCTAAGCAGACAGGGTTAAAAAAATATGATCGACCCTTTTCCCCATCACTTTCATTTTTTAATTTTTTAAATAGTAATTAATAAACATTTGATACCATTACAATTTCCTTTGATTTAATTTTAAATAAATATTTAGAGTGCCCAGGTAGCACATAAAACATGCAATTTAATGGTTTTCTTAAAGTAGAACGTTTAACCTGTGCGGCCAGAGCGCTCTCCTTCCTTCTGCTCTGCGTAAACCTGAGCTGGTCACCTACTTGTGCGTAATCAAATGTCTAAAGGCGAAAAGATGGAAAAGCTATAGCCATGAGGTTCATTTTTGCCTCAGACCGACTTATTGCTGTTTTATGGTGTGACTGAATCTGCGATCCGCTGCCACGCGGACTGGAATAACAAATGCTGCAGTAACATGAGGTCAGGTTCGGAGTCACTGGCTGGAGCGGACCCGACTTTAATACGCCATCCCAAAATAGAAGCTAATATCTTAATTTGACCTGGAATGAAAAATGTTATAAAACCTCTTAAAAGTTTTTATCACAGAGGCAGCTCTCATTTCTGTCTTCAGTCTGACGGCGCGCCGGAGTTTGCGCAGCGTGCGCGCTTATTGAATCTGTGTTTGTGTGTGTGTGTGTGTGTGTGTGTGTGTGTGTGTGTGTGTGTGTGTGTGTGTGTGTGTGTGTGTGTGTGTGTGTGTGTGTGTGTGTGTGTGTGCAGCACAGCTCCATGAGCCGCTCCAGTCACCGCGTCTCGGTATTGGCGCTATGTAAACCAATGTTGTAAAATGACTTCTGCCCAGCCCAGATGTGCTCACATGTGCACCCGTGAGCCGTGGTTCCGCTGGAACGCGTCTGACCTCTGACAGACGCACTCTGAACTTCAGATCTTCAGCGCGCTGTTAATCGCCTGAATGGGAATCATTTCTTGATTTATTTTGTTACATCCACAATGTTCTGTGTGTGAGGTTTACAACGTCAGAACACCTGCATGAGACAGGGTGTTGATTACAATCTGTCAGAATGACTCGCCACCTTCAGATTCCTCCAACATCGTTAAAAATGATCAAATACGGAACATATCGGCGTGCGCAGGCCAGAGTTCTGAAGCTCGGCGCATTGTTATTATGAAGCTAGGGCACATGTGGAGGACACACACGCGCAAAAATATTCTTGTTTTCAATTACATTTATTGGGCCCACTTACTTTTTCTTAGGCCCACCCACAAATGAGTTTCTGGCTACGCTAATGGTGACATATGACAGACTTCTCTGAGCTCCGCAGCCATTACACTTTTCACCTTGCGCACCCCCTAGCGGCAGCTCGCGCACCCCCAGGGCTGCGCGCACCACACTTAGGGAATCCCTGCTACACCAATAAATCTACAATTGATATACTTTCAGAGTCAACCTAGATTAAGATGGCCACCACAGCCATTTGACCTTTGAAAACACAAAAATAGCTATAAGTCAGCCAGTCGTGCATAAACTCAGCTAGAAAAAAACATGTAATTGTGGCCGAGTGATCCAATCGACATACCAACAGCTCGACACCGAGCTACACGCATGAAACAAGTGTTGCGACTGACCCCGTTTGCCTTCTTCAGGAAACGATCCTTACATGAACATCCACAATTCAATTCAAAATGGCCACCAGAGCAAATTGACCTCAGAAATCACATGAATGGCCACAGCTCAATCACTTTTCAGATATTGAGCTATAATTAAGTGTTGTGGTCCATTTCCATCAACCATTAGTCATTTCTGAGGCCAATCCTTACCACCATTTGTTTGAGACGCATCCCAAAAGGGCCCTGGTAAAGGCACAGGGGGAAATGTCTTCTAAAGAGTAAATCTGCCTGAACACCGTCGCTAAAAATCCTGGCGTCTGCATCTTTGTCTGTGTGTGTCTCTGACCAGACTTTGTTTCTGGAGTTTGAACACATGCTTTTTAGCCCCTCAGTAAAGGTAAATAGATTACACTGGCAGTGATGTGGTTCCTTCCGCAAATTCCTCATTATTTTGAACTATTCCTGGTTTTGGTTGCCTGGTTTGAATGTCAAATGTCGTATTTATTTCATCTCGAGCTGTGCGGGTAACTACTGTCATGCGATCGGGTTTAGACTCTTGGACAGTGTGACGAGTCTCATTCACATTCTGTCCAAACCTGACATCATTTGCATGAGAATAAGCCCCAAACTCTGCTAACGTGACACGTCCCAGACAGGGGATCACAACTTGGCTGTCATATTAGGCCGGTAAATTCAGGTGACATGGATCCTGTGTCCTCATCTGGGCCAACCTGACAGTGGTTCATGTTCCCTGCTGTCTTTTTGTGTGGGGCTTTGTGAGTGAGGAGGGGATGCTTTTAATCAGCATGACGAAACCTGCCACCCCCCCCACCCCCCCTCTGCTGCGCACACACACGCATACGTGAGAGTGGGCATATGCTGAGGGGGCAGTGGGCTGGCCGTTATGCCATCATTAGTCCAAGCCTACACGGCGAGCTTCTGACACATGTCGAAGGAGCTTCATTCGACCTACAGAAGGCGCATACGCATTATGCAAAGGCAGCAGTGTCTATATGAGCAGAGCGACTGTCAGTAGTTGAAGAACTGAGGGAGGAAGTGCGAGGGCCTGAGGGGGCTGGTGACAGAGGGGAGGAACAGGAAGGAGAGAAGCTGTAAATCAATCAGAGGAATTGGGACATTTGTTTTCAGTCATGATAATCTGAGGGGAAATAAATATACAAGAATGTGTTATGTTCTTCTTTTTTTTAAATGGCATTACTGTTTAAATTTGCAATGAAAAAAGGAGAAAAATACAAAAATTTATTTTAAAAACTTTTTAGTGCTAACAGAAAAAAGATTTTGACCATTAGGAGTATTTTTATTTTTTATTTTTATTTTTTTGCGGAAGTTGTGCAACCACTTATCTTTTCACTTGTAGTAAAAAGTTCTTTAAAGAGCAAGTCACCCCCTGCCAGATTCTTACTCAACTCCCACTTCCTGTTTGAAAAATACAACAAATGCTTTTGCCTAGCAGACTGAGAGGGCGGAGCCACTAACAAATACTCACACACACACGGCATTGTGACATCATAATGTACCATCTAACATCATAATGTACCTCTTAGCCAATAGCGATGGCAGATTTAAATTCAAATGCAGTGCAGAGTTTTAGCCTGACAACGGTGCATCGCTGACAGTTTTAGGCAGATTATTTAAATTTTAACTAAGATTAACTAAAGTGCCAAATTATTGACTGAACGTGTCTACAGAGCCATTAGACACTCATTTATATAGTTTGTCAACAAAAAAAGTTGATTTGAGGGTGACTTGCTCTTTAAATTAACAACCTGTAGTGGTCAGCGTTAATCTCTAGAAAAACCCATCGAAATGTTGAAAATGTTCAGTTGTTGAAAAACATTGGTGGCTTTGGAACATATAACCAGAAAAATCGGGTCTAAATGGGAGTGGGTCTAAGACTCTGGGTGACGCCATATTAGATAGCTACGGGAGCCCGTGAGGACAAAATGCATTTGCTGATTTGTAACAAGCATTCACAAAACTTTCACCTGTCATAAACATTGTTGTTTTACACATTTACCTCTTCACTCGTTGCCAGGGATGAAAGGGAGTCTGATGCTTGTCATTTTGCTTGACGTTGTGCTCCCAGAGATTTTTGACCCTAATGGCCATCCGTTGGTTAAGTCTTACGCGAACACAAAAATATTGCTTGCTTGCAATGATTTAGGAATATGCTGCCTCCTATCGCCAAGAAAATGCACACCATCACTGAGTTTTTTCTGACAGTTGAGCTAAAGGCTAGAGCATTCAAATTTTACTACTTTAAATCTAGTTTTAACATTTCCATGTATGCTACTTTATATAACACTTATTTAGCAACACACTTTTATTTACAGAGGCCTCTAGGGTGTAATATGAAGGAGACAGAAGTGTAAGCATTATTAAGAAAATTGAAAATTCTAGCATAAACACTTTTTTTTTTATTGGAGTTGTTTTTAAAGGCAGTAGTGAGTTAATTTCACCAAGCAGGTAAGATGTTAATTTTTTCATAACATTTATACAGAATCCCACTTCAAAGCATCAGATGTGTCACTTCAGTACCAAATATATCCTAGTTTGATTTTCAGGCAGAAGGACTTCCAGCTTTTGTATATTCAACCAAGTCTTCTGGCCTTTTGATGACTCACTCCGACTTAGACTTTGTTCATGCTAAGCACTGAGGGATTCGTGTCATCACTGATGAAGTACTTGAGTACTGTAATTCATCCGACATGAGCCACGTGACATCTGCTCTAATATAAGTAGCATAAAATATAAGGGTTGCCATCTTTAGTACATGACTGTGACTAATCTCTTCTGCATTTGAGCAATAACATTTAGACTTGTGCAAGGCCCTATTATAAAAATGTAAAATATTAAAATTATCTGCAACATTTTGGGCATTTACAGCCATTATGGCCATGTTCCAAACATATTGTTGACTTCTTAAAAAGGCTCCAACATACTAAATTTAAAAGCACGTCATGCCTTATTCAATAACCTTTTACTGTGTCATGTTTTAATATGGAACTTAGCAGTTATTTTTAGGGATGTAAGAAAATATCGATATGGCAATATATCGTGATATTTTTTCCAGCAATATTATCTCGATATTCAAAAGTCGTGTATCAGAAATATCAATATGGCAATATATCGTGTAATTTTTTCCTGCGATTATTACATCGATATTCAAAAGCCGTGTATCTAATTTTTGAAAGAATTTACATGCAAACATTTGTGTAGTTTCTTTTCGTTTTGTGCAATCCAATCGCCACCCGCTAGTTGGCAGCAGTGTGCAACGGGTTTTGTTTCCACCATTGAAATGTAAATCCCTCCATCATGGTTCAGATACCTCATGTTAAACATGTTACGTATCAATTTGGACTGTTTATTGAACATTCTTACAATAAATTCAGTAAAAAAAATTGCTTGTAATGTCTGACTGAATGTATCGTGATATGTATATTATCGCCAGAATTTCAACAATACACATCCCTGGTTATTTTTGAAAGGACCAACAGCTGATGAGTGCAGTTTATGGTGAATCTGGTGGTCAAGTTTGGCAGGAATCTCTAAATACTCCTACAGAAGTGACCGTAAATGTAAAAATGTAGTAATGAATAGACCCATTTTTACTTTAGAGCTATATAAAGAAATAAAAAAGGGACCATCCCCAAGCCATCCATCCATCCATTTTCATCCATTTATCCTGAGTCGGGTCGCGGGGGCAGTAGCCTAAGGCGAGAGGCCCAGACTTCCCTCTCCCCAGCCTCTTGGGCCAGTTCCTCCGGGGGAATCCCAAGATGTTCCCTGGCCAGGTGAGAGACATAGTCCCTCCACCGTGTCCTAGGTCTACCTTTAGGTCTCCTCCCGGTTGGACTTTCCCGGAAAACCTCACCAGGGAGGCGTCCTAGCCACCAGATGCCCGAGCCATCTCAACTGGCTCCTCTCGATGTGGAGGAGCAGCGGGTCTACTCCGAGCCCCTCCCAAATGACCAAGCTTCTCACCCTATCTCTAAGGGACAGCCCAGCCGCTCCGTGGAGAAAACTCATTTTGGCCGCTTGTATTCGCGATCTCATTCTTTCGGTCACTACCCAAAGCTCATGACCATAGGTGAGGGTAGGAATGTAGATCGACCGGTAAATCAAGAGATTCGCCTACTGACTCAGCTCTCTCTTCACCACGACAGATCGGTACAACGCCCACATCACTGCAAATGCAGCACCAATCCACCTATCGATCACACGCTCCAGTTTTCCCTCACTCGTGAACAAGACCCCGAGATACTTAAACTCCTCCACTTGGGGCAGGACCTCATCCCTGACCCGGAGAAGGCATTCTGCCCTTTTCCGAATCACGACCACGGTCTCAGATTTAGAGGAGCTGATTCTCATCCCAGCTGCTTCACGCTCGGCTGCGAACCGCTCCAGCGAAAGCTGAAGATCACGTTCTGATGAAGCCAACAGGACCACAAAGTCAAAGCCTTTGTGCCTCAAAGGCAAATAACACAAGTCTGGTTTTTTATGGATGCAATTAACTTTAATTACCAATTTTCTCCTTCTAGTTGTCCATTTAGAATAAATCTAAACTTTACAACCTTTCTTTTGACATGTTTCAGACTTTTACCATTTTCCACTGATGAGACAGACTGCATATAAAAGATCCACTGGGCCTCAAATGGAGGCCTTTAGAGGCCTGAATCTTCATTCTTGAGAAACAATCATCCTGTAGCATCATATAATCCAATCCTTCTTGAATTACAACACTCTTCCTGACTCAAACATTTTATTTACATCAAATGTCATGGCTTCAATATAAAACCTTTAGTCGAAGAAATAGTTTTTACTCAATAAGAATAAAAAATCTTCCTTCTGCAGCTTGTTTAAAATTACCAGCTGGACTCGGCGCCCCGTCGGATGCTCGTGCACTTCTCTGTCAGGCCAGGATGCTGCATAACTCTGACCGAGTCTTGAAGCAAGAGTCATAATAAACATGTCATCTCTCACGTTCCCTCAAACAGCTGTCCGAAAGCTTTAACATCATTAGGAAATGTATTAATGGAAGAACCAATAATCCCCTTAATGCTCAGAGTGAAGGGTAAAGTCATTTTTGCAAGTTAGAGGATGAGATTCTGCTTTCCTTGCCTAAGTCGATACAATGATGTAGCACCAGGCCCTGCCAGTCTTTTGTAACAATCTTTCTCTGTCAGTTGCCAGAGGAGGCGATTGAAGTTCACTTTTTTCAATAAAGCTAAATGCACATGGTCCAATGGCTCATGAATATGAATATACAGATAAATAGACAAGATGAGGAGGCGGAACGATTTTGGCTCGTCACTTTTGTGTTGCCTAACATCTCCACTGATCTTCTAACAACGCCGACTTCCTGCAAATCTAAAACAAGCTCTTCTGTCTTTATCACTTCCTTAAACGACACATGTTTCACTGTTTTACTTTTCTAGCCCTGAATTAAGTCGCTATCATTAGCTTAAGTGTGACGTGCCATTAATTAGCAGTTATCCAACAATCATGATCACAGTGGGAGTGGGAGAGATGGAGGGATGACAGGAGGGCGGAGGAGCGGTGAGACGATGACAAGTGTGGACTTTGCACTAAATTGCATTAAAATGACAAGTTAGTTTAATGAGCCAAACACACCCAAACAGCTGTTTTCAGAGAGAAGACCGCCTGTTTCTGAGTGGATCTAATTTGAGTCCATTAGCAGTCAACCAGAGAAACGTGCATCTAAGCTAACACGGCTAATAGTTTAAACACTGAGAACTCACAATTCTTGCATCATCTTTTTCAGATTTGGTCAACCTGTGCCTTGGCTGACCTTGTGTTTGGCCTATGAGCTTGTTATACAGCAGCCAACAAAGACCTGCACGACAATCAATGAGAGCTGACTCAAACTAACAGCTCATTAGAACAAGCGCCTGCTCTTGTTTTGCACCTTTGTTGCCATATCCCCCGCTGGGCTGCGGCTGTTGCAAACTTCATTTGCCAAAAGAGTTTCTAAAATGTCTTGAAACGTTGCTGGTGTGAGCTGGAAATTTGACCTAAATAGTTGTCACGTAGTTGTTGGTGAGTCATCTGGAACTCATCTCAACTTAGCTTCCATCATAGACAGAAGAAGCTGTCCTCTATGACATCCCCTTTACATGATGCATGTTTGGAGCAAGAGAGTGTGTCCAAACTCAGGCACTTGCATCCTTCAAAGGCATCATTTGAAGGCCAACTATATTAATTACATCACAGAAATGCGACAAAAGTTGTCCAAATTCAAAGTCTTCTCCAAAGGTGTCTTTTTCCCCCGATTTGAAGGTTCAGTGTGGTGTACACGTTGTGTAGCTCAGGTGGTAGAGCGGGTTGCCTCATGATCGGAGGGTTATGGGTTCGATTCCAGCTCCCGCCAGGGGTATCCTGCTGTTGTGTCCTTGGGCAAGACACTTCACCCAACTTGCCTGTGTTAGTGGTGGTCAGAGGGGCCGATGGCGCCAAATGGCAGCCTCGCCTCTGTCAGACCTCCCCAGGGCGGCTGTGGCTACAAGTAGCTTACCATCACTAGCAGTGTGTGAATGTGAGAGTGTGTGAAAGCGTCTTTGGGTGTCTAGAAAAGCGCTATATAAGTTCAATGCATTATTATTATTATTATATTGTAGAGATTAAAAAAAAATTTAACAGAAAATAAATTAATAAAGTGGTTCTCTTGCATTTGTTTAAACGCCTTAGCCAATAACACATTTTGGACCGAAAGCAACCATTGGACCATCTGGTTGTCAGTCTCACCAAACTACCGTATTTCCCTGGGTCCTCCACTCATGTATTTTGGTGTGAGAGATTTTCCACTCAATATTATCAGAGAAGAAGAAACAGGCAGCTGCTACCACTTCAACTTTAGGAGAAACTACCAGAGTCCCAAAAAGAAAAACACCATTTGAAGTCACAGACAGCAAAAGACATTTGGATCTAGAAAACGACTGGTGTTTAGTGCTCTCGTTTCCTCTGGCAATGCAAGTTTCTGGTTCCGGTGAATGCAGATCCAGTGAAGACACCCGAGGCGAAGGGTGAATGTTCTGTGACTGTGTTTGCGTTCAAAACCTAGCTTGATTGCAGATTTTATACAACTATAGCATAACTAGAACTATAAAGCCTCCATGAAACTAGCTAAAGTTCACGAGTAATTTCTCAAGGCTTGTAGGCTAAATAAAACTAATACAACTGTCTCTCAGCCTTCGATACAAAACAACGGTGAGAGTGGTAAAGCTCCTCAAGGAAAAAAAAGAAAACAAAAGCTTTGAAATCTTCTAGCTCCGTGATCAGTAGCTTCTGTTTATGCACACATTTATAAATGTTATGAATGCTGTTGTTTCATTGTCTCTGAAAGTCCAACCAAGGACTAGATTTGCAAATTAGCTCTGGCTAGAAAACCTCTGTACAAAGCAACAGATGTACTGCCGTCACAGGTAACATTGTCTTTTGCGCTGTCCTTGTACAATAAACCCAAACTAATCTAAACAGCTGCACATTTTCGATCTTTATGGTTGACAAAGAAATCTTTGAAGGATCCAGCCTCTGAATTTGGACACAGCCAGAGTTTGTGCATTGTGGGTGTAAGAGCTCCACCTACTAGCTCAGACACACTTTTTCAATCAATTAACTGACTGCATACACACTTTAGACGAACATTGGAATATTCAACGGCAATGGTAAGAACTTTGTGACCTGGGAAAAAGTTCTGAAGTGTGTTTTTATTTATTAACGAGTAACTAAACCCCCAAATAACTTTTTTGGCTTATAAACTGTATAACTGGGTGTTTACCAATGCAATCTTTCTTTTTCTGTGCATTTTTTGACATGTTTGTGTAAATTTGATTAAATCTAAAATCTAGGTCTAAAAATGTCATAGTGCTGCCAACTGTGGGTTGAACTGTGGCTACTGCATTTTAAATTTGTGACTGACTGGGGCTGGCACAATTTCATGTCATCGGTACAGTCTCCTCCCACTCCCCCTCCCTGCCGGGATGGAATATCCCCACACTTAGTCATGCCACTCCATGCCTCCTAGCAACGCCCACTTTCATAGCATTTTTCAAATCTAGACTGGGGTGGAGTTACATTTTTTGATGGTGTGCAGTCCCTCTTTAAAAGAAAAATGCCCCAGTTGTTTACATGGAAAGAATGGGACTTTTAACATGTACCGCAACCAACCACTAGGGGGATTGTTACTCACACAAGCTTCAACATCTATGTTCTGTGGGGCTTTGCAGTTACGTATACTGAAAATGGATTCTGTGAGTTATAATGTGAACAAAATAGGAAGTTTACAAGTTATGAGTAAATAAAAATAATGTAAACACTTTGGGACTATATTGAAATTTTTAGACTTTCACAATGTCTCGTGTACAAAAGCTCAAAAGAAAATTTTTTGTATTCAATTTTGTTTGATTACTGCTGAAAACATGCATATTTTATACCAACAATCACAGTCAAGTCAAACAACTGTCACGATCTGCCCCTGCCTTCCTGACTGTGTTCCTCTCCTGCCTGATTAGCCCTTATTGTTCTCACCTGCCCCTCGTTAACCTGCCCATGTGCTCCTGATTTCCCTGTGTATTTATACCTCCCTCCTTGTGCCAGTCATTGTCAGATCATTGTTGTTTGTTGTGTTGTTCTCGTTCCTGCCGTATCCTGTCATTAAACCCATTTTTACTTTATCCGTGCCTGCATTCCTGCCTCCTGGAACTCTCCACCACACATGGTCCATCATCTCCACACCCTCGCAACATGACAACAACAGCTTTAGGTTAGTAGGGCCTAGATTTCTGCTACTGTCAATAAATTTGTCTTTGGTTAGGGTTAGGGTTGATTTTGGTCGTTAAAGTGGTCAGTGGTGTTCTGATAGCAACACTTGTCACTGGTATCTAATTCCTGCTAAATAACTTTAAACGTAGTAGAAAAAAACTTGCTTTGACTAAAAAGAACCTGGGAATCAGAACGTAATTGATTGGTCCTATTTCATTATTTTTACAACTGGAATCAAAAGTCTCTTATTTGGAAACATTTACTAAATCATTTACTATATACTGTTATTTTACATAAATTAAAATAATCATTTAATATTTGCTATCTTGTAATGCGGTAATGCACTTAACATTCTTGGCTTATGAAGGAAAAAATATGATTCCCACACATAAAATCTTGTCAGCTGATCTCAGTGTGAACAGAATCTACATAAACAGATTTAAATGCAAAAGTGATGGATTCAGTATTTTTATCCTCATAATGTATTCTGATGACGGATACACGAGTAAACAGGCATATCCTACTACCTATGTGACTGTTACTTGTTTGTATAAAAAACAAAAACGTATTACCCTAACATAAACGATTGTATAAATGGATTTTTTTTTCATTCAGGTTCTTTATTACATTTGCTAAATCACATTGTCCAGATTTGCTTTCAAATCTGTTCAGGCTTTAGTAGCTATTGAAATGTGGCAATTTGTCGTTTCATAAATAAAAAGTGACGTTTTGAACAACATTTGCAAAATATTAAAGTTTATTGGATAAAACTTTACAGTAATTTATCAATGCTACTTCACATATTATTAGGCATTAATAAGCATGAAGTCCCTTTATCAACGCTAATTTATGTAATATAAAATGTAATAAAAGGGAGATCTACCACAAAAAAGATGAACTCTAAACCAAAACGTAACAGCTTATCCAAACGCAAGAAGCTGTTAGCGAAAATGCTAACAATGGCTTTACCAACGTTAAGTTCAAGTTACCAAGTTTAAATAAACCAAAAATACCCAACAAACAGACCAGCACGGAGGAGAGACTGCTACCACCAAAACAGCTCTCCTAATGTCTGAAAGAAGCTCCTTAATGAAGGGAGAAACGCTCCCGGTGATTTTCTACATCTGTGGTAGAGACGAAGCAGCGCATCTGACCACAGAAGTTGTTGCCCGTTGCCAGGAGACGAAGGCGGGCAAAACAGGAAAGGAATCTAGTAGCGGGCGGACATTGTTCCGGGTCTTCGGTATTTGGCAGAGATGTTAGTGAAGGCGGAGAAGACGGCGAACTAGAGGAAAAACAGGCAGATTCCACCTCAATTAAAAAAACTCCTGGGGATGCAACAAGTGGGCGTGGTGCGTCGACTACCGGATCTGATGTCGGCGAATTTTTTTAATCGAGCCGTCAACATCATCGACGCTTCGCCACAGCCCTATCATGTGATGTGTGACACACATGGATGAACATGTACTTTAGAGTCGTGATGTTTACTCTCAAGGTGCGCAAACTTATTCCCAAGCCTACCCTGTTAAAAAACACAATTGGCGACTTTAGTCGTCAATGACGGTGAACGAGTTAGTTACTTAGTGTATTATTAGACATTAACAAACAAAGGGTCCCTTTATTAACATTACTTAGTGCATTATTAGACAATAAACAAAGGGTCCGTTTATTAATGTTACTTAGTGCATTATTAGACATTAATAAACAAAGGATCCCTTTATTAATGTTACTTAGTGCATTATTAGACATTAATAAACAAATTGTCCATTTATAAATTTTACTTGGTGCATTATTAGACATTAATAAACAAAGGGTCTGTTTATTAACGTTACTTGGTGCATTATTAGACGTTAATAAACAAAGTGTCCGTTTTATTAATGTTATTTAGTGCATTATTAAACATTACTAAAAACAAAGGGCCCCTTCTCCCAGCAAAAAATTGATCGGGGCTCGAACCTGCAACCTTCCAATTAGGGCGAGCACTTAACTCCTGTTCCACAGTCGTCCCATTAATAAATAAAGGGTCCCTTTATTAACAGTACCGACATTGTTACCTCTTAAGTGTAGTTAAGGTTAGGACCATGGGCCGGGGGGGGGGGGGGGGGGGGGGGCGCTAGTAATGAATTACATTATATGGTTAAGCAGTTATAAATACTTTATTAATGCTTAATAATGCACTAAAAACATTAATAAAGGGACCCGTTTTGTAAAGTGTCACTGTTAATTGTTGTTTATTAGAAGAATACTTTAAATAAGTCTACGTTTATGTACATCATTTCAAAAGTTTACTAAATAGTTTGTTGTGAAGTATAAATTTGTGTTTTAAAGCAGTTACAAGACTGCATTGAACTAATTATTTTCCATCCTAATGTATTGTAACAACTAACTAAAGGTTAGTTAAGGTTTTAATAGCATTATTAACTATCATTTAGTCATTAATAATGGTCTTATTAATTTGTAAAGACATATTCTGTAAATATTGTGTTTTCTTAACTTTCCAGTTATTTTTTTTCTCTGCATTACCATTTGGAGGTGATGAAGCCAGAAGTTTATTGTGAGATTTACCTGTTGGTGTGGGAATTCGGAGCTTCCCGGTTGAGGCACTCTTTTAGGGAAGCTCCTGTCACACCTGTCCAACACACACAGCTCGGAGAAGCTCTGTTTTGTTTGTCAAAATTCGACTCTCCAACTCCTGGTTTAACTCCCACACTGTCAGCGTCTGGCTTGCTTCCCCACAGCCGTGGGAGTACTAACGCATGACATCTACAATGGCCTTAACACAACACGCCGAGATTGAGTTCCTCACGCTTCTCACTTCTTACCTTCACTCTGAGTTAAGCCAACACCACGGCTGGGAGAGAGATGTGACAAAACCAGGGGGAAGGGAAGTGGGAAATAAGGCAGAGCCAAAGCCGATCTGCCACTCAGCGACGGGAGTTTTTTGACAATCATAGGCTGTCATCACTTTCTGATCAGACCTGTCAGCAAGAAACGCGGCGACACGACAGCACCGCGGAAGGAACATCCACGAGCCCACCTCTCCCTTCCTTAGCCCTCGGCGCTGGATATTCAGAGTTGTGTTATTTATGTACACACACATCACAAAGAGACATGCAAACACATCAGATGTGTCAGGAAGTGTGACGCACCCGTCCTTGGAATAAAACAGGGCTGGCTACATTGCATTGAGTCAATTAGCTGCTCTCTGCTTGGCGCTGCGGGGAGAGTCCAAAAAAAAAGTAGCAGGCGGTGGATTCTCAGACTGACAGCTGAGGGAGTTCAACTCCTACTTTAATCATTTCAATAACACCTGCAACGTATGCAAGATTCTGGGCAACATCAGCTTCTACTTTCTTTTCTTTCAGTTTTTAAATACTAACCAAACCCACTTTGTTTGCTGCTAAAAAAATAAAATAAAATGGAAGTCTGCAGCAATTTGGAAGCGAAACCAGCGAAAGCTCCGTTCAATAGAAGCCAATTATTCTTCTCTGTCCAAACAGAGAAAAACAAGAAACGGAGAGATGAAATAACATCTGTCATGTCATCTGAGCCTAACTGCCAGTCAGAGGAGCCAAGCTGCCATCTGCGGGAGTGATGGAAACAGAAAGAGATCTTAAAAGCATTTTTTTGTTTGAATTATTTAAGGACACAAAGTGGTGGGAGGACAGTGTCTCACTGGCTTCAATGTTTTATTTTATTTTTCTGAAAGAAAAATCAGTCAGATTCTTACATTTTCATTGTTCTGAATATATCTGAGAGGGATTATTTTGACTAGAAACAACCCCACTGGTGCAGGCAGTTTATTCACGCTGACAGCTTGAAGTGGTCCAAAAGATTCATTTTATTCAGTTTCTCATCCTTTCTTGAACGTTTAACTGATATTTTTTCCCCATTGAGCTCATGGAGAGAAAAATGAAACAAATAAACATACAAAGAATGATTTATTTAAACATCTTAGGTGTGTTCTTGCTGTGTCTTTGTAAATCCATGCTTTCGTTTTTTTTTAAACACAGAAACAGTTTTGTTTACCTGTTTGTAGCTACGGTTTCGCCGACAGCTGCCGGCTTCTTCAGGCTGACGCTGATGGTGGCGCGTCACTTCCTTCTCTGTTTATCTGCGGGCAGCAGAGGACGTTGTCACCCTCTACTGCCCGCTCTCCCCTCTCCGACGATGCAGTCCCATGCGTGGTCCAGCGTGTAAACTCCGTCGTCCCTGTTCATGGTCCCACATCCACGTCTCCTTATCTCTATTGCTTCCTTGATCCATCTTTTGTATTTTTGTTGTTCAGTGGTTATGATCCGTGTGCTGTCCCAGTCCATTATATGGTTTTCTCTTAAGCAATGATCTGTTACGGCTGACTTTTTTATTGTACTTTCTGCTTCTTCTTTTGCTGCTCTTGTGTGTTTACCATTTGCCTCTTTCTCGCACTCCTTTCTGTGTTCTATTGTCCGTGTGTTGAGTTGGCATCCGGTTTCTCCTATGTATGTTTTATTGCATATTTTGCATGGGATTTCGTAGATGACTCCACATTTTTGTCCAGCTGATATTTTGTCTTTTGGTTGTACTAGTCTGTTTCTAACTGTTGTGTATGGCTTTGTTGGTGTGTTTATGTTGTGTTTTTTCATTGTTGCTCTTATTTTTTCCGTTATGCCTCTGATGTATGGTAGGGTTATCACTGGTTTTGGTTCTTGTCTTTCTGGGTTTCTGGTTCTTTTTTTGGGTTGTTCTTTGCTTTCTGTTTTTGTTTGTTGTTTTCCTTTGTTTATTGCCCATGTCGGGTATCTGCAGGTCTTTAAAGCGTGTTGTATGTGTTTGTCCTCTTGTTTACGGTCTCTCTCTTCTGTTATTATGTTTGCTCGGTGATATAATGTCCTGATTACTGACATTTTGTGTATGGTGGGGTGTTCTGATGTCCATAATAAATATTGATCTGTGTGTGTTGGTTTCCTGTATGTGTTTATGTTTAGGGTCCCGTCGGTCTGCCTGGTGATTTTCATGTCCATAAAAGCTATGCTGCCTTCTGTTTCTAACTCATAAGTGAATTTTATGTTGCCCGTGTCGTCAATATTGTTTAAGTGTTGTGTTAGTGTTTCTGTTTGACCTTTTGGTATGATTTCCAGTATGTCGTCTACATAGCGTTTCCATAGTTTTATTTTGCAGTTTGGGGGGGCGGTGGCTATGGCTTTTTGTTCCAGGTCTTCCATGAAAAACTCGCACAGGGTGGCTGATAACGGGTTACCCATGGCGAAGCCTTCCAGTTGTTTGTATATTGTGTTGTCGTGAGTGAAGTAAGTGGAGTTAGCTACCAGTCCTATCAGTTGTGCTATGTCATCTGCTGTGAGGTTTGTCCTTTTATGTAAAGTCTTGTCCTGTCTGATTCTGTTAACTACTATGTCTATGGTTTTTTGGGTTGGTGTTTTTGTGAACAGAGATGTGACGTCATGTGAGATGAGTATGTCGTTGTCTTCTATTGTAATTTCCTTTAGTTCTTTTGCCAATTCTATACTATTTTTGCAGTGTTGGTCTGTATTTCCTAATAATGGGCTGATGATTCTGCTGATATCTTTTGCCATGTTGTATGTTGGTGTACCGATGCTGTCAACTATTGGTCTAAGTGGGGTGTTTTGTTTATGTATTTTTGGTGTTCCATATATTCTTGGTGTTATGTTTGCTGTGGGAATCCAGTGTTTGTACATTTTTTCTGTTATTTTGCCTTTTTCGTGCAGTGGCTTCAGTAATTTTTTCATGTTTTTCTTAATGTTTTCTGTTGGATCTTTTTTAAGTATTTCATATGTATTTTTGTCTTCTAGCATCTGTTTCATCTGTTGTTTATATTTTTCTCTGTCCATAACTACTGTGGTTCTTCCTTTATCTGCCGGTAGAATAATTATCTGTTCATTTTTGGATAAAGCTGTCATGGCTGATTGTTCTTCTTTTGTAATATTGCTGTGTTGAATTTGGCTGTTTTTTAATATCCCAACTACGTTATTTCTGAGTTCTGCTTTCTTTCCCTCATCTGTGATCTGTTGACATGCTAGTTCTGTTGCTACAATAAATTCATCATATGGTATTTCTTTTGGTGTGACTGCAAAGTTTAAACCTTTCTTTAATATGCTCTCTTCTAATATGCTGGGACTGCATCGTCGGAGAGGGGAGAGCGGGCAGTAGAGGGCGACCACGTCCTCTGCTGCCCGCAGATAAACGGAGAAGGAAGTGACGCGCCACCATCAGCGTCAGCCTGAAGAAGCCGGCAGCTGTCGGCGAAACCGTAGCTACAAACAGGTAAACAAAACTGTTTCTGTGTTTAAAAAAGAACGAAAGCATGGAATGATTTATTTAGTTTTAAAGAACAGTGAAAAGTTTTCTGCTTCTCCCCCTACTGGTTGAAAATGGAATAACAACTGTTGTAAACAACCCTGCTGTAGCTAGCGCCAACATGCTTTAATTAATAGTAAAGATCCACACTGTTGGACAAAACATAATACTTACAAATCCAGTAACAACAAAGCCAGGTCACCATCAGTCCGTGATTTTGTAGCCTTTTTTTTAGCTCCCTCAAACTAGTGTAGGCCGCATCGATGTTCACTCCGTTTTAGCTATTTGCTTCACCTCCAAAGACATAACTCTCTTACTTTTACTTCCAGGCTCCGCCATGATGCTAACAATAATAGCAAACTTCTTATTTTTCTTCTCCTTGTGCTTTTTATTGAAGATCGCCCCCCTCGTTGCGGCCCCACACAACACAGCCTACCTGAGTATTGTCGTTGACCACGTCTATCCCTTTAGGACTATAGTGGACTCCACAGTCACCAGATCACCATCCAGTCCAGAACCTTTAGGATGTTGGGGAAGAGGAGCTTCTGATCATGGACGTAACTGTGATGTGGTCATGTCATTATAGACCAGAACCTCTGAGGGAGGTTTCCAACGCCTTGTTAAATTTGAGACATGAAGAATTAAGGTGGTTCTGATAGTAAAGGGGGGTCCAACTTGGTACGAGCAAGGTCACTGTTACACTGTTAGTTGTTTTCTTGTTTGTCTCGCTGCGAGCCTCAAAGTATAATCAAGAGTGAATGGTCAAGTATTGCGTCTGGTAAACACCAACGAGTCACCCTCTTGTTTGTCTCCTGCTGAGGAAACACCTTCAAGAATTCAAAATGGAGCAAATTAGCAAGAAAAAAAGAGCAAACATCAGGACAACTCGCTGTGATGATCTAAAACACAGACGTACGACATCTTCCAGTCTCGAAGCTTTTGGTCTTTTGTTTGTTTTTGTTCCTTTCACTAACAGCAAAACAAACAAGTGATCACAGCTCCCACCACCGTCGCCAACTGACTGTTAGCCTTTGTCTCGTTTTCAGTCCTTCATCCTCCCACTCAGTCGTCACTTTGACACACATCAGCCCGGCGCCGTTTGATGATCCCGCGTTAAGCGCTCAGCAGCCGAGAACGCAGCCGTTTGTGGCGTCTCGCTGTGCCAAGGTGTCTGCAGATATTAAGTGTTTGTTACAGACTAATTAAAAAGATGCATTTCAAAAGCACTAAATGAATATGCAAATGTGTGTGTGTGTGTGTGTGTGCCTCATTTTCTGAAGTGGTGATAACAATGTGGCTCTAAGCTCTCCTCTTAACTATAATTTTCTTGATCCTCCGTGACAAACAAACACAAACGATAATCCTATTATTTTTTTTAATGGCACAGTTTTGTTTTCTCAAAGCAGTTGATGAGAGAATACTTTTTTTAACTATTTTTACAAGCTCTGACAAAACCCGAAATCAATTTTCAGACATTTTTGTTTGTCTACATTTTTCTTTTCTGAATAAATCTCACCTTTTCTGTTTGTGATGTGCGTATGTTCGTGTACCGGACAATCAGAGAGAGCACGGTTTCCTCCTCCAGGGCAGAATTTACATTAAGTAGCTTAGCATCACAGTATGTTATAATTCATTGCCTTTTTTTATTATAAAAAGGGAAAGATATGTCCATTTATTTTGCAGGGTTTTTAAGCCTTGACATTTGAAATGTTTCGTTGTCTTTTGAGTAAAGCACATAAATAGAGAACTCTGCGTTATTTGCATCAAACATACACAAGGTGTGTTTGTGACAGACAAGGAAGTCAGAAATGTGGAAAAACTATTTTACTTGATGTTTTTTAGCACCTATGGACTCGGAATGCTTTGCTACTTAAAATCTTTGCTTTGTATGGAAGAAAAATAAATTATTACTTTCATTTTATTTCATTCTTTCAAAAAAAAATCTACTAAATGAACAAACTAATACACCTTACAATCAACTGAATGAAAAAAGGCAGAAAGAAGAAAATCTTATATAAAATCTGCCCCACGAACACCAATAGTTAAATCAATAATAAATTAAATGCTACCTGTTCCCAATGAGGGTTGGACTCCGCCAGGGCTGCCCTTTGTCACCGGTCTTTCTCATAACGTTTGTGGACAGGGTTTCTAGGTGCCGCCGTGGCATTGAGGGTGTGGAGTTTGGTGGCCGGAGAATCTCATCTCATGTGGTCCTCCTAGCTTCATCAGGCTCTGACCTACAGCTCTTGCTGGGGAGGTTCGCAGTCGAGTGTAAAGCGGCTGAGATGGGGATCAGCACCTCCAAGTCTTAGACCGTGGTCCTCGACTGGAAAAGGGCAGCTTGCCAACTCCGGGCCGGGAGAGAGGTCCTGCCTCAAGTGGAAGAGTTCAAGTATCTTGGGGTCTTGTTCACGGGTGAAGGAGGGAGGGAGCGCGAGATCGACAGGCGGATTGGGGCAGCGTCTGTAGTGATCTGGACGCTGAACTGGTCTGTTGTGGTGAAGAAGGAGCTGAGCCGGAATGCAAGGTTCTCGATTTACGAGTCCATCTACCCCTCAGTCCTCACCTGTGGTCATGAGCTTTGGGAAATGACCGAAAGAACAAGACTGCGGATACAAGCAGCCGAAATTAGTTTTCTCCGCGAGGTGGCTGGGCTCAGCCTTAGGGACAGGGTGAAGAGCTCAGACATTCGGGAGAGACTAGGGGTAGAGCCGCTGCTCCTCCATATCGAGAGGAGTCAATTGAGGTGGTTTGGGCATCTTGTTAGGATTCCTCCTTGACACCTCCCCAGGGAGGTGTTTCAAGCATGTCCTGCTGGAAGGAGGCCCCCTCGTTGACCCAGGACACGTTGGAGAAAGTACATCTCCGAACTGGCCAGGGAATGCCTTGGGGTCCTGGCGGAGGAGCTGGTGGAGGTGGCCGGGGAGAGTACGGTCTGGAACTCCATTTGCTTTAACTTAGCATAAACATTGTAAGTGAATGGTAACAGCTCGCATTTTGGGGAATATGGTAACAGACTAAATTTCACTTAGGGGTGAGGCCAACAGTTTCCCAGGGGTGGCTATGCCCCCTGGGTACCCTTTCTGTGCACCACTGCTTTGAGTTCAGCAGCGATCATTTAAGATTTTTTTTTATGTTTCTTAAGGTTCCCCACTATCTGTCTCGTTTTTATGAATGCATTGTTTCAGAAATCTCTATGCTTGTCAATACGTAAACCCATCTAAAAGAGACTGCCCCACAGTATGTCTCCTAACATGATTGTTTATTGAATTGAGAAGCTATTCACTGCATCAGTTGGGCTTAAATAACGTGTCAGCTGAAAGATAATCATCAATGCAGTAATTATCCAATGAGAGTCTCTTACCTTTGTTAAACCCAGGTGGTATGGATGAGCAAACCCACTTTCCATTTGCTAATTGCCACTCAGCAGTTGCTCCTTTTCAATCCTTGTTATCTTGCTTTTGTACGTTCCCTTACTTCATTTTGTATTTACTGCTCTCAAAGCATCTTCAGTTATGCAAAAACAGTTCTGCTGGTTTCTGTCCTTCACTGTGAAAAGTGACACTCCGGCCACAAATACAGGTTCCAAATAGTGCCTTTCTGAGACCTTGAGTCCTCATTGTGGACACTGGCTATTTTTATATCGTCTCTTTTTTCGTATTTTAATTTGGAAGTTTTCTAAAAAAAAAAAAAAAAAAACAAGTGGTGTTTTGTTACAAAATATGTGAGTGTAGGGCTGCATGATATTAGGAAAACCTGCTATATTCGATAACAGTGATTAATATTGCGATGACGATATTACTTGCGATAAATAAAAACTTAACTTGGGAACAAAAATAATCAAAAACAAAGAAATTTAAAAAATCATAAAAATGAGAAAAGCAAAAGATGTGAGGAATAGGAAAAAGAAAATGAACAAGAAAAGGCGATCAGTGGATCCTGGGGAGAGCAGAATCAGCAGAAAGAGCAGAACAAAGCTAACGAAGGTGTTTGCTAACCATCAAAATTAAGTGCCATCCGCCTCGGGGACCTATGAGAACCCACCCAATTGGCCAAATGGGTGAAGAGCTCTGTTTGATTTGTTAAAAAAACATCATGCTTCCGTTTGATTGACAGAATGCATCATGTGTAGCAAACATTTGAGCTGACCATTCACTGCGATATTTATCTGTTCTTTGCGATATGCACATTGTGCATGCTGATATCGGGATAATGATATATTGTGCAGTCCTATGTGAGTGCGTAGTAAATGGAGAGCCCAGGAAAGTACGGAAGTGCAGCAGTTCGGCCAGACTGATAACCGTATGGTCATAAATGTGTTATTGGGCTTGTGATCACGTGTTGGGATGTGGCAACCATGTTGATGGCTTCACTTGTGTAAACAAACCATGGAAACAAAGAGTATATCAAAGAGAAGAAGTAGATTTGGGAGAAAGAAAGTATTAAACTTGTTAAAAAGGATGCAGAATATAAAGTTAAAGTTAAAGTTGAATTAGTCATCACACGCTGGTGAAATTTATCCCTGCATTTGACCCATCCCTGAGGGGAGTGGTGAGCTGCAGCTGTGGCCGCACTCGGGAACTATTTGGTGGTTTAACCCCCCCCAATCCAACCTCTTGTAAACAGGCAAGCAGGGAGGCATTTGGTCCCATTTTTAAGGTCTTTGGCTGGGACGTAATTTTGGGGGGGGACGGGTGGGACATGTCCCCCCCACTTTTTCAAAAGGCAGTTTTGGTCCCCTGCACTTTTTTCCGTCCAAAAACAATGTTACGCTCCATTAAATGGATTTGGTTGAGCACTAGGACCGAAACGGAAACCGCTTTACTATTAGACCCGCCCAAAAGCTAATCTATTGGCTCTGCTGATACTTGCTAACGTATTATTGGCTGTTGCTGCTGTCACTCAAGTTGCAAACAGTCAGAACGTGCTCACGTTGTTTTGCTAGTTTGGAGCCGCTAGGGAACACCGGTACTGAGTCACCGTCAACTAGACGCTGTGTAATATCAGAGCTCAGCTCAGCTTCCATTACATAACATTTGAATAAGTGTTCATTTGTGAGTCTTTGGTAGTTAGGCACAGCCAGGAGGCAGCATGTCAAGAAAACGAAAAGTGGATATAAGAGACTTCTTTCAAAGTCAAAACGTAAGTTGGACATGTGACACCCCTGCATTAAGCTCAGACTCACCTCCTCCTTCACAAACATACTCAAAACTAACTTTTACAAACTCATCTCCTCCACATAACTGACTCCTCAGACACAATTTATTCGTATTATTATAATTATTATTTTTTTATTATTACTATTATCATCATAATTATTATTACTAGTAGTAGTAGTAGTAGAAGTGTAACTTCAAAACTTTTATCATTTAACTTTATTGTAAACTTATCTATTGCAATGTATATGTTCACATTAAAAAGCTCTGAAAAATGAACAGTATCATCATCATCAACAGATTTTTTAAGCTTAATGTCAAAGATGTACACTTTTCATTAGATTTATCTTATTTTTTCCATTTTTTTTTTGTGTGTTGAAATGCAACAACTGTTTAAACACTTTTAAGGGGAAAAACATACTTAATATGTTTTCATACACTCAAATGTTAGGGTGATGATCATGTGTAAAACATTAGTTCAGCATGTCCTCTAACACAGCAAATGAACAAACGGCCAGATCTCAGGAGGACCATTTATGTATAAATAATTTTTATACTTTTGACTAGGCCTGGGAAAGTAACACATTTTGCTGGACGATATTTTGTCCAACAAATTGTTGATGATAAACGATATTGTCAACATTATCTAGACCAAAATAACCACTAATATAATGTTAATATATCATAATAATGCAAGTACACCCTTTAAAATGCAACAAAGAAACGTTCATTTAACATTGAAATGTCCAGAACCAGAACTTCTAAATGAATAAAAATAACAAACAAAAATTAAATAAAAAAGGAATCTCACTCCCTGTTAGAAAATGTTGCACCAAAAACAATAAAAAAAGACCCAAAACAATAAATACAATGGCCTATCCATTGTCAACAGCCAAAACTGCACTTCAATAATGATAATAAAAATAATAATAGAGTTGTACATTTTTTAACTTTGATATATATATATATATATATATATATATATATATATATTGAGGATGGAACAATTATTGAGATGGGCACGTGACGTGTCAAGGGGTCTTTACATAACTCCCCCCACCCCAAATCCGCACAAGCCTGCTGTGTCCCCCCCACTTCTGAAATCAAAATTTCGTCCCTGGTCTTTGGTATGACCCTACCTGGATTTGAACCCTGATCTCCTAGTCCCAGGGCCAGCATTCACCACTAGGCCACTGAAGGATACAAGAATAGGTTAAACAGGGAGACCAGGGACCGGTATATGGACAAAATAAGCATTATAAACCACATGAAAGACCCAAGACTGGAGTACTGAAGATTGCCTCAGCTTTGCATAATGAACATTTTCGGCTATCTTGGTGGTGTGAGTGAATGTGAAAATCTGGATGAGAGGTAAACATTTCATTTGCTGGTTTTTCTAGTAAAACAATCAAAATAGTCATCCCACAGAAAAAGAGTAGCAGAAAAAGCTGTGTTGTGTTTCAGTGTGCCAGCATTACCCTACTGCTCTGTGTGTGTGTAGCCAATGTGTGTTGGTATGCTCGTCGCTACTGAAGGAAAAAAACGACGTATTAAAAAACATACATCATCTGTAACTTACTAGAATGAAAATGCAGAGAATACACTCGTATCCAGAGCGGGATACTCTGGAAGGTGATTTTGGTCACCGTACAGCTGCGATCCAAGCGAACCAACGAGACTTTATGTTGGATACTTGGACTCTGTGTGGTTGAGGTTCCAAGCAGGAAAATGGAGAACAGTTAGCCTGTTCTCCACCTTTTCGCCCAGGCAATCACCTGTCACACTGTTGCACCCTACAACACGGCAACGATTTATCGTGGTTGAGTAATAACTGATCAAACGAATAACAGAATAAATGAAGCTGCAACACCAATAGTGAGTGTGCTGTTGTCTGAATTAACAAAGAGGCTTCCAACAGTGGCGGCGGCGCCAGTGATGACGTCATGATCCCAAGCCCTATTGGCGGAGGTTTTGAGACAAATGCGAGAGAACCACTTGATGTAGTTTTTTTTATCTCCACAATATATTTATAGCTATACTATGTTAGATTGTTAAGAGGCATCAAAAAATATTTTAAGCTAATTTGTTTTCAAAATTTGCAGCTTTAAGAGCAGTCAATCCCTGATTAAATCAATCATTCTGAATATTGATTCTGAATTAAAGCACTCATTCGACTAACTTTTACTTCCTGAAAAATGAGCGCCAGAGCTTGTTTTTTACTACAGTAATCGACTCACAGGGTACTCATTCGCACTAGACACCACAACAGAATGACTGACAGAACGAGTGATGGCATGCTTTAAGCATTTCCCAGTTTTTCTAAAACTCATAAGTGAAATTTTAGTTCATCATAACTTTCTCAAGGAAAATAATTTCAAAGATTTTACACAAATCTATAAAAAGTGCAATGAGGCTGTTTAATTCTGACAGTCTTTGTTTGATTCCTTGTTTGCAGAAACATCAAAACCATAAGACCTGTGAGCTGAATCGTGTTTTGAACTTGTTTTCCAAGGTGAATTTATGTTTATCCAGTTCTACATGGAATTACTCCCTGGGCGAGACATCCCTTTTTCCTCTTTTTTTTTTTTTTGGCCATTTCACACATTTCAGAAAAACGTTGAGGAATTATAAGCCTGCAGTTATAATATTATTAATTAAATGTGCGTTACATGGAAGAACATCAAGGTGTGATTGACTTCAGCCATTTCATACAGTTGATTCAGACCCCCCACCCCCGTCTGTCACTCCTAGCGCGTCAAAAACAAACGCGTGGTCAGCCACCCTCCGCGTCACACCCCTGATGCCAAAAGTGCCCTTTGTCGTCACTTATGTACGAAAAGGGGGGTTCCCCTTTTCTGACTGCAGACCCCAATGCAGCGTAAAACTGATGCGATGGGATGTCCGCAGCCGGGGCACCAAACAAGCTCATTGTACCGCACCCGAACCTTATCCTCTTGTTATTTAACCTTCCCCTCACCCCTATCCTAACCTTAACCATCTTGCTAGCTAACACGTTAACCTTACAGTGACCAAGCGTTTGTTTTTGACGCGCTGGGAGTAGGGTTGTCACGATACTAAAATTTCAAACTCGATTCGATACTTGAAAAAAAACTCGATTTCGATACTATTTAAAAACACCCATTTATCGAACAAGTTTATTCAAAAAATAACATTCCTCAATTTATATTACAAAAATTAAATGTTAAGAATTAAGTGTATTAAGTGCTTAAACCTTTCAAGTATCAGCATTTTTTAAAACGTGCATACAAAAACTGGTGAAAGTTAACACTTTAAATCATGAATTGTCTCACTATATATACACTATTTGCAGAGTGATGTTTTGCTGCTTAAACTCTGTTTAAGTAGCATTTTTGTCATAAGATGTAATGCCATATGTTTTGTTCTGTACTTTTGAACAACTGTTGGTCAATAAAGGGAGAAAACGAATTTCTCCACAGTAGGACAAAGGTACATCTACCGGTAATCTTAATAAAAACAGACTGGCGCACGGCAGTGACGTCATTAAAAGCGCCGGTTAATTAGCCGCGGCTAGTCTGTTCACGCCTAGAAATCCCAGGCTCGCTCCAAACGAACAGGGGAATCACGTTAATGATTGCTAACAAAAATTTTCGACATGAAGATGTTTTGGTGCAGATAATGTCTTATTTCGAGGCTGCACCATGGGTGCCCGTCCGCACCCGTTATATGGATATACGCTGACGGCGATTCGGCGATGGACCTACGGTAAATACCCCGGGGAATCCAAGTAGCACCAAAGTTGTCAGCGTGAGTAAACAAACGCACTGCATGCTAGAAATTAAGTCCGGGTTGCAATAAACGGGAGTTTCCTTTAAGCACATAAGCGTGAATATACAACTACGTGTCGGACTTGGTATGCTAATTAAGTTGGGCTGTGAAGCGCCTCCCAAATTCGCTGTTTATGTTTTTGTTTATTTATTTGGCAGACAAAACTTGGATCAGAGACAACTCGCGTGGGAAATTGCGATGTAGCCATGCGGCATCTTCTTCTGTTTGTCTGGGAGGCGGAGGCTGCTTTACGGCATCTGGCTGTCGTGCGTGTCGGTGTACTTGAAGAAAGCTGTGTATAATAGTCCATAATATCGATACCACAGGGATGGAATATCTCATTTAGATACCACTTTTAGTATCGATTTATATCTGGGTATCGATTTTTTTGACAACACTAGCTGGGAGTGAGAATGTGTTCGTCTGTTTCATTTTGGAGAGACCCAGAGGTGAATTCCCTCGCGCCCCTCCCTATTCTCTTCTTCACACACACGGCGCTCGCCTGAACCCTCTCAGTGAGCAGGAGCGCCTGCAGCTGCAGTGGGCGCCAACGTGCTGGTTCAAATCCAGACACAGTGATATCTAGGGATGGGTACCGAATTTGGTACTTTTTAAGGTACCGACCGAATTCCATAGTACCGACCGAGCACCTATTCACATCATTTCAAACGGTGCCTCGTTTCAGTACCCGTCCTTCATAACGAGAACTTGCCAAGACAGCTGCGCGTGCGCAAGAGCGTTATGTCGTCGCTCGCTGCGAGCCAGTTGTAAACAGAGCAGCATGGTAGAAGAACGCACGCTAACGCTTGGGTCCACTTCACTAAATGTGATGGGTAACTGGGTGATGATGAAACCAGCGACAACGATCTAAGTGAGACATCCTCATCTGCTCCGAAAGGTAAATAAAATGTTTAAGATAATGTTAGCTTGATATGTTAGTTTCCGTTCCGCTAATGGTGCGTTCGCTTTCTCCTCGGAACTCCGAATTTCCGACTAGAAGAACATGAACGCGCTCTAAAGTTTGGCTTCACTTTACTAAATGCGACGAGTGCTTGGGTGATGATGAAACCAGCGACAACGATCTAAGTGTGAGGCATCATCGTTTTAATCTGCTCCAGCAGTTAAATAAACTGTTTAAGATAACGTTAGCTTGATATGTTAGCTTCCATTGCCACTGTTGTTATAAGCTAATGGTGCGTTCGCTTTCTCCTCGGAAATTCTAACTTCCCAGTAGGAAAAATCAAATGAAAAAAGACGGCAAAAGGAATGAAGATACACAGTAAATTTAGTTCACAGTAAAGATGTTTGCTTCAGTTTAATTATCAGCTTATAAAACTACAAGGACAATGTTAAAATACAAACAGTTGTATGTTATTTATCGTGATATTTATCAAATATTTTTATATATTGAGAAAAATATATATTTAATTATAAAAGATAATTAAAATAATAAAACACTCAAAAGTATCGAAAATTGGTACCGTTAAGTACCGGTATCGATTCGTAGGTACCGGGAATTAGTACAGAATCGATTCAAATGTCAAAGGTACCCATCCCTAGTGATATCTGACAGATAGAAAACCATGTTGCGGCGCAGGTTTTTTTCTTCTTTTTTTTTTTACTCAGCGATTGTGCGCCCCCTTTATGTCATGAAAAAATGCCGCCCCGTGCAGCCGCCCGGTTTGCCCGTGCCTAAAACTGCTACTGTGTTTGCCATTATTTATTTGTGTAAGTTTAACTACTATTAGAGAGGGAGTAAAACATCAAGGCTGTGACGGTCACCTTTCAACCTGCAGATTCAGACAAATGACCGCTTGTGTCTGGTCACAGATGCTCGGACATCTGACATCGTCTCCGGTTCAGCCACCTTGACTGTGCTGACAGCTAAACACCATTAAAAACACCAGCAGTGTGTGACTTCTGACTGGTTTAAAAGATTCAAAGGCAGTTTTAAACATTTCTCATGTAAGAAACCTGAGTTTGATGATTCATTTTGGGTTTCTTTTTATCACTAATTCGATGGCAAAAGTACTGGTCAGTGAAGAATTTTGCCATCTTGGCCTGTTTAAAGATGCAAAAGAGGGAAAAGGGGGGTAATACCAACCTGACAGCTTCTTCAGGTATTAGTGAGTTTTGGGATTTTTTCTTTTTCAAGCCATAAAAGTAAAATATGTACAGAAGACATTGGCATTACTAATGTGACACCTTCGAGAAAACCTTTTGGCACGGGTGCCAATTTCCCCACGACACCCTATGGCACATTCATTTCCCAACTAATACCTGAACTAAATGCTTTATTCCCCTTGAACTCCAAAGGCTTAAAAATGCTCCAGCAGTATTATATTATTTTCTAAACTGCGTGTCATTATCAGCGAACAGCAGTGTTAAGAAAACAGTGAGAGCCGAGTGCTTATATTCACAATGGAGGAGTTTATTTAAGAGAAAAAAAAACTCGTAGAAAATCAAGAAAAGTCAACATGTAATTATTGTTAGAAGTGTTTGTTTGAATCTTAGTCGACAGAGGTATTTAAGAGTCTGAGCCAAATCCTCAAGCAGTCTCCCTTGAACCCGACAAAAGACACCGAGAGCCCTTTAATCTTGGCGGTAATGCACTGACAAGCTCCTCTGACGCACCTTTCATTTTGAAATGTTTTAATGTCTCTTCACATTCTGCTCCTGTCGTCCTTTTTCCCCGGTGCTTCTTGACTCTTCCTCACCCCTCTCTCTTATGAGGTAGGCGTTGTCAGGCGCATTAAAAAAAATAAATTAAGAGGAAAAAAAAATACGGAGCTTGAGCTAACTTCTGGGAAACATCAGTCCAACTTTAATCAGTATTTTTTCCAGCTTTGAGAAGGAGTTCGTTTATTAAAGTGATGACATTTGTAGGAATATGCTTAGTGCACCTTGTATTCCCTGGAAACCTCAGCGCGAGTGAGAATATGGTGCGCATACAATTCACTAATGTCTATCTCCTGCTAACAAAGACACAGGAGCTGCCAGAAACAAACGTGTCTTCCTCCTTGTCCTAAACCAACATTGCTTTAATGAATTTCCTCACTTTGTGTACAGTCAACAGTTTAGAGCAGGGCCGTCGACCTCTGGTTCTGGAGTGCCCCTGCCCTGCATGTTTTGGCTGTTCCCCTGCTCCAGCACACCTGATTCAATCATTTCTTCAACGTGTCTTCAAGTTCTTCAGATTTCCCTTAACCACCCACTGATTAAGCCCTCAAGGACAAGGACTGAACGACAAGTATTGGTTTTAGCAACATTTGTTGGTTTAGTGTTTTGGTCGGCTGTTCCTGTGGTCCACTGAAACCTAATTACAAGCATTTTAAAGACCATTGGTGTACTACCTCATTAAGTTTATGTACAGACTCAATATTTGCAGTATTGGTCCTTTGCATGCCTGCAATTCATGCTGGCCAATAACGAGGGTGACTAGATCCCAACTTGCCAACTGTGGGACAGAGACTACTCAATGTAGGACAACGTGAAGTTCCAATGCAATGAGAAAAAAACAAACAAACAAAACATATATTCTGCCTTTTAGTCCTAACACCATGGTTACATATACATAAAATATTATCATCATATATTTCTTGTATGTATTTTATTTGAATTAAACATGAAGAAGCAAAGTTAGGTCTTAACTTGTCTATTATCTACTTTAAAGGTCAATTGGAGATATATAAAGATACAAAGCTGATCCTCCCCATCCCCTTCTCAATCTAACATAATGATAATAGATTCTACTAACTGTGATCCCTAATCTCGTGCACTTTGTTAATTGAACCTTCTGAGCTGTCTGATGTTTCAGACTTCAGTAAGAGGATTGAAATGCGTCACACTCTGTACTTTCGAGACTGATTTGTCTCAAACTAGACAGGAAAAAGATCTTGTTTGGTAGGTATGGTAGACGTGATGGCATCAGAACTGCTCAGCACCCTGCTGTGTCCACCGTAGGGATCCTCCACTCACCATATGGAGGGAGGTTTAGATGTTTCGCAGAGATATTTGGGGTCTGTTTTATTTCAAAGCACATCACAGTTCTTGTTGTTACCTTGTGTTTTGGAGGGAATGCATGCCTGCAAAGGAAAACTAATTAAAACTGAGGACCAAGAAACTAAAAATGTAATCAATGCTTGCATTTGGTTCAGAAGCAACTTTTATCCTTTTTTGAAAAATGTGTCCGATCTTGAGACTGGACTGGATGTAAGGTTGCAAAATTCTTCATGGTTGACATCCACATTGTGATTTATGATAAAATTTACGCAAAACTGTTTGAATCAGGTAGCACAGTTTAATCTTACGGGCCCTTTGTGTCGTGTGCGTGTCTCCATTTCACCAGACCCACCCGGAAAATGGTCCAGGGACCAACCAAGTACCTGAACTAGGGTATGTACTTGGGACCAGGGTCCGAAATTAACACTCGCCACTCGCCAAATGCGAGCAAATTGCTCCATTTGGCGAGTAAATTTTTGAGCTCTACCTGCCACCTGGCGAGTAAATGTTTGCACCAAATAAGTTATGTTTATCAGTCATCTTCCATGGATTTCTGATACTCCTCCCGCCTGCAAGCAACGTACACAAACGTAAGCGAAACGTGAACGCCGCATCCAGCGTCATTTCCACCTATCCCATTCAGTTTATCAAGTTAGCCGTTAGCTTTGTGTTAAAACTAGCGGTGAAATGTGGCGGTTTTTAACTGGAGTCAGCCAGCCTTCCAAAAGAAAACTCGTCGAACTGGAAGAAAAACCACCAGGACCAGTGGCAACCAGAAGATTTTGTGAAAAGTGGCAAACTGGAGACGGCGGAGTCGTGAGACAATGGCTACATTATGATGGCCACGTAGCGTTGCTGCCTTTCGCAGACAACTGCCCCTCGGCATTCTTCAAATATCCAAAAGATGCCCGTACTTCCGACTTTGTCTTCTTTGAGGGATTATAAATGTCCTGAGCGCTGCTGTCTCCTCCTTTGGCCATTATTTCAGCTTTAGCTACAAGAACGTTTTGGTCGTAAACAACAAAGCGCGCATGTGCAGCCGGCAACTTCCAGATGATACGGTGGCTGGTAAGGGTCACCGCGCCTACACCGCAGCCACGGTAATCCACCGAGATAATATATGTTTTAAAAAACAAGACGGTTATTATTATTGTCAACTTTTTTATCGGGGTTTACCGCTACACCGGTTACCGTGACAACCCTAGCCCTGACACACTTTCAGATATTCTCATGGTGCAGCTGTGTTCTCCAGAGATCAAGGACTAGTACCCAAATGAGGCTGTAATGCTTTGGCACAAAGACGGTGTCAGAAGCAGGAGGCCAGACTTCATGGACAGAGAAAACAAGGAGTCTGACTAGATTTCAATGAAAGATTTCATAAAAACATCTCTAAAATAAATAAATAAATAGTACAAATGACAAAAGAGTTTTTTTCTATATTAATTGATTTTTTAATTATTTTGTCACTCTGTTTGGAATGAACATAATATAGAATTACATGCTTTAGATAGATCTAAATCATTTAGAATTTTGGCCGGTAAAAAATATGCTTGGCCGGTAGATTTTCATCATCTACCGGCCAACTTGGCCGGTGAGTAAAAAATTTAATTTCGGACCCTGCTTGGGACTGTTTAGCATTTTCTAACAAGTGCTGTTTTTGTATTTATGTCATTAGTTTATTGGTCACTTTAGGCCATAACTCTCCCCGGGAACCAAACATACTCACACAAACCTGACATTAAGATATTTCACTTGGAAGCATTTGCTTTTTTTCCTATGACATTCACACTTCTCCAGGGTCAAACAACATCTCACTGCCTTTGTATCGTTATTAAATATTTTAAGAAGCATCCCACCTCCACCTCTGTCACCCCTTGGAGACCGATGCCGTTATAATTTTTTGTCAGAGTCAGTTTCCATCTGCATTTGTCATCCCCGCACACATTTACGAGTTATCAATCGCCGTGTCAGGATGCAAAATAACTGATGTTCTTTGGGGCGGGATTGGATGGGACTATCTTTGGCTTTCAATCAATGCATATTCTCCCTCTTCCTCGCTCCTGTTACACCACTCCCTCATAAATCTCAAAGCTTTGTGGGGCTGTAATGTATTTGCAGGGTGGGCGGGCGGGTGGGTGGGATGTGGAGGCTCCACTGTGGGTGCAGATGGGATGGGGGGGGGGGGGGGGGGGGGGGCTCTGGATGACAGAAGCAGTAGTTATATTATCAAACATTACACCTTAGGGCGAAAGCGATATCAAGGGCTTTCAGACTGTGTATGCTCGGCGCAATGGCAAAGAAGGAGCCTGACTACGGCGCACAGGACGAGAAGGGATTACTTTCTGTCGTCCATAAATCAACTCTACAGCTAAACTAATCTTGCTGGCTGGATGGCAGAGTAAATACACAAGGAACAGGGATGTAATATGTGCTTGATGCATCTAGTTATGGCTGCCTGGCTGAGTGCAAGAAGGAATGGAGGCACTCTGCCAGCAGTTAGAAGTTTGTTAATGCACACCTCCCTCCCTGCTATATCCTTCACTATCTTGTTGCATATTAATGTGATAGGTTAGCCACCTGACCGTGTGTTCTTTGGAAAGTTCAGTTCCAGTAGCCATACCTACACCTGATTGCTACCATACTTCTAGATGAAAAGATTAAGGCTAAACAATGTCAAAAAGCAAAACATTATGATCGGTTTTAAAAAGATTTGAACACCAAAAGAACCAGAAGAAAATCAAAATCACTCCCTACAGCTCTTGCGTGGTTAAGTTTAAAGGTGCATTATGTAGAAATTAAGTCAAAATTACATCCTGTGGTAAAATTTGGTTACAGCAACCATTTTAAACAACTCTAGAGCTTTTCGCCGTCTGTCGTCACATTACAATTCACGGCGCTGCAGGAGACACGGCACCCCCACACTCACTGATGGTAAACAGTCGTTACGTCACTCCTTCCTTTGTTGTGAAAGGAGAAAAACTGACAATCCCTGCAGCCAGCTGAATATGAAATATATTTAGGTATAATCTTTCTTCCAAGCTACTCCAAGCCACGACGAGCAATTCGTACACAATGAGGGGTGTGCTCAGAGGCCGGAGATATTATCAGAGGACAGTTCGACTGATGGATCAGGATCCAGTCATTAGAAACGTGCCATTCAAGACAACTGAATTATGTTTTTCTGCGATTTTACATCTCAGAGACGATTACAACTTTTTTCTTTTGAAAAACCTTTGGTCATTGGTGGCCATTGGTATGTGAAGAGCATTTTAAGCAATATGGCAAAAAATGCTCCAGAACACCCCCCCCCCCCCCCCCCCCAATAATCCACAACAATCCATAACTTTGTAACCAGTTCTAAACAAAAGCGGTCTTTTTTTTAATTATTCCTATAATCTTTTTTCTCCATGCTGTTTTTGATCTCTAACATAATTGAATTCAAGTTTACTTATACAGCGTCAAATCACAAGTCATCTCAAGGTACTTCACACAGTAAACATTCCAATTCAGTTCAGTTCATTAAGCCAATCAGTAAAAGGTTTCCTATATGAAGAACACAGCAAATTGCATCGAGTCACTGACTCGTGTCAGAGTCTTTACAGCAATCCTCATACTAAGCAAGCATTTAGCGACAGTGGAGAGGAAAACTCCAGAGGATCCCAGCTCAGTATAAGCAGCCAGCTGCCACGACTCACTGGGGATCGAGAAGACGCACGCACACACACACACACACACACACACACACACACACACACACACATGCTCTGTGGCTCCACTGTGATTTCTTAGTAAATATTCTATTTAGTAATAGATAAACTTTATTGTCTTTATCTTAGTGAATCTATTATTATTTTATGGATAAACTAGTAGTAGCACATTCCACGTCAAAGAAAGTAAAATGTTATCAGAAGAGGGAGAATGTAGGGCTGGGCGATATGGCCTCAAATCTATATTGAGATATAATCTGAAGCATGTGCGATTACGATATATACTGCGATATATGTTTTCCTTAGTTTATATATGTCTAAATGACATGCTTTAAAAAATCCTCATATGGAAAATATATTGCAGCAGAATGAAGACGTCCAGAAAGTGTAGAATGCTCCTCCTCCTCCCGCTACATGCTTGCAGTCACTGCCATTCTGTTGTTCCAATGTCGGCGCGGGTGCACATCTTAGTGACATCATGTGTTATCGCGATATCGCGGTAGAGCCAAAAACTTATCATTACCCAATTTTATATTGTTTCTACCTTATATCATTTATATTGCCCACCCCTTGGAGAATGTTTGTAATTCTGCATTAAAACATGAATTCACCAATGGCTGATGGAAGCTCATGGTGGAAGGAAACATTTGGGGAAACCATTAAACTCTTAAAATCTCACTCTGAAGAAAACATTTTCTCACACTTGTCCAGAAATACTTGTGTTTTTTTTTCTTTGGGCTTGTTTCTAGGAAGTACTCTCACAATGTGCTCAGACAGATCCGTGTAAAATACAGTTGGAAATAAAGAGCCTATCAGCACCCTTGGCTAAGTTCAATTGCACTTCTGTGATGGCAGCATTATTACTGAAAAGCACAACGCAAGCAAGCTGCACACAAGACAACAGCTTTTCAAGGGACAGCTGAACATTTTTAACAAGACACTGCAAATTTCCCGTTCCGCATCAAATCTAAGAGGGAGGAAAATGATTCAGGGATAATGTAGAGATAATCCAAGGCGTTCTTCTCTTTATTCCCAGATTTAATTCCTAAAAAATTGAGAAAAAGCTACAAAAACTTAAAAGAAATGGCTTTTTTTTCTTTTTTACTTTATGACCTTTGAAAAAAGTCCTCTTAAGTATGTTAGCAGGTTTTGAAGGGAAACAAAACAACTGGCCAATCTGCGTGTTGTGTTATACGTCTTAGTAATGAGACGGCGAGATGTGCTAGGTAGTTGCATCATCACCTCTTCATAAAAGTCAGTTTTTCATGAAACAAATAAAAAATGTTTGATTTAGTGGTTTACGGGAAAAAAAACTGGCGCATTTCTTTTTTTTTTTTCATGCATGATATTTTCATCAATCTCTAAGTTTTTTCCTGCTCAGCTTTTGCTTCTTGGTCTGTTCTCTGATGACCTGAAAATGAAGATTTTGAACACCTTCAGAAGCAGTTTGGCAGATGTCATATGGTTGTATTAGAGACAAAATGAGGGCATTACCATTTCAGAATACAGTGAAGCACATGGGGCTCCTTAATATTTGGGAGGAAGGATAATGAGAAGCTAACCCAAGTCTTTACTGAAGCTATTTAGGTTGAAATCAGACCTCAGGGACACAAAGAAAGCCCTGGTGACATGTAGGCTGCTCAGAGTAAATCACCTCTTACATTGTGTCTGGGCTCACCTGATAAGTTGTTAGGATTTTACATTTCCCCCAAATAGGATTTTGTCACTCTAGTTGAGGACACCACGAGGGATGCGAGACCTTTATTGACTATTCAGACTAGCAGCGCAGACAATCACGGATCCCTGTGGAAAACAGTAATTGACCTAAAAGATGCACATCAGACTTTAAAATCTGCAACAAGGCACATTTTTGTTAAAAATGATCATCTAGAGCCGAGTGGTCTGCTGTTTCTGGTACGAATCTGCAGTGGATTCTCTGTGAATAGATGCCGTATTGTGGTGCCTTCAGCTCAACACATGGCTGTGATCATCAGTGAATCGTTTACGCTACATTACAGACAAAAGTGTTTCAGGTTTCTTCAGTTAAAGCACTTCAACTGGCACGTTTTTGTATTTTTTATTGACTCATAACCTCTAAATTTGAATTATTATTTGGGATTATAATCGATCACTCCGAGTTTTTCATGCAGACTGAACATCAAAAGAGTCTCCTACACCTATCTTGGGGAAGGCTGTTGTTGTTTTGGCATCCAGGAAACAGCAGAGAACGTCTCAGCTAGTAGAAGCTAACTGTTAGCATTAGCTACTCTGCAACTCAGCTAGTAAAGGCTAACTATTAGCTACTCCACCACTATGCTATTTCACCTCTCGCCTAGTAGAAGCTAACCATTTGCACTAGCTACTCCCCCATTCGGCTAGTAGAAGCTAACCATTAGCAGTAGCTACTCCAACATTCGGCCAGTAGAAGCTAACCATTAGCATTAGCTACTCCACCAGACAGGAGAACGTCTTCTAAAATCAGGTGTGTTGAAGCTAAGAAACCTTTCAAATGTCTAGAACTGGACACTGCCAACCGTTTCCAGATCAGAAAAACCCTTCGGGGGGGTGCACACAGGAAATATACAGCTCAGTTTGAGCGTGAGTGATGTTCTGTCATTTTTTCCCATAACAAACACAATATTTGAGCTTAGGGGATATTTATTAGTGCACCTGGCACCAGGACAATCTGCTAACCTTTCATAGCAGTGTCTCCAGGAAAGCGCGAGGGAGAAGGAAATGAAATAATTAAACAAAACTGTGGAGAAAAAGACAATAACAGGAGAAGAAACAACAATTTGATCACAGCTATAACTCCAGAAGACACCAGTCATGTATCACCAGCAGTGGAACCTCAACAAGAGTTGTTGACCTTCTTTGTGAATGCTAACAGGCATTTGCCTCCTTTAAATTCCAGTAAACAGAGCCTTTTTCTTGTATGCTGTTTTCTATAGGTCTGGACATCATTGCCCGGATCCAACTGGCCAGTCGCGATATTGCATTATTCATAAAACATAAACAGGCAAAATGGATTCCTCCGGTCCGCTCCCCTCCAAAGTCAGAAGATTAATGAGTCACTCTTTAGGTTATAATTCAAAGTTCATCCTCACATACATCATATTTTGAAGCACATAGATTATAAGAGAGAGAACATTTATCATATGACAGGGCGTACACAAGCTCTCCTGCACACACGCACGCACACACACACACACACACACACACAGTGTGTTAAAGGCAGATCCCACAAGTGTGGACCTCCTCTTTCACATTCTGTTAGTCTAATTTTAATCACACGTATCTGAAGCATTAAAGTGCAATTTACACAACGGGACGAGTGATAATAGTCCAAAAAGTGTCCATTTCTAAACTCCGCTGCCCTCAGAGAGCAACACAGATGATAATCATCCATCACAATAATCAAGCTCTGGAATACACACACTGAGGTTTATTTAAATTATTACAACATTTCACCCCCGGAGTTTAGATTACAGGAAGCAGATAGCAGTAAATTACCAGTAACCTCTATTATTTTGTCTAATTTGCCAACTTAAGAATGACTAAAGCAGGAGTTTTGTGTGACAAATGTTAACACTGTTGATGGAATGCGTGTGACTTCACGTGAGAAGGTTCAGAGAGTTGCAAGACTTCAATAGCTATTGATCAATACAATTTAAAGGTACAATGAGTAAGATTTCTACTGTGAAATCAAAGAAATTGTCTAAAGTCTCACTCATGTTGGAAAGAAGGTTAGGGCTGTAATATACTTGCTGTTTATCAACCAAACGCATGTTTAAAATGGCTGCCGCGCATTACTTGCATTGATTTGAAACGTCGTTTGTGCGCGGCTGTCCCCAAAATTAACATGACGTCCGAAAGTTGCAATATACGAATAACCAGTAGGTTGACAAAAGAGCGAGAAATACTCACCATGGTGACTCCGTCTCTGGTTCAGAGGTCGTTCACAGCATCTACGACACCGCTGCTGTCTTTTTTCTGTTGTGAAATCAAAATTAACCAGTTAGTGATTTCTTTTATTGAAGCCATGTTTGCTTTGTACCCACACACCTGGCTCTCTATCCGGTCTGTGTTTTCTAGTGCGCAGAAAGGCCAGAGCCGAGTTTCAAACCTGCAACCTTCTTGCTTCGAGGCAACAGTGTTAAAGACTGCTCCACCATGAAGCCCACTATGAATGTAAGAAAATATTTATATGGCAATATATTGTGATATTTTTCCTGTGATATTATATCAATATTCAAATGCCAAGTATCAAATTTTGGGAAAAATTACATGCAAACATTTGTGTTCTTTTTTCTTTTGGTGCAATTCAAACGCCGACCGCTAGTGTGCAGAAGCGTGCATTGGATTTTGTTTCCACCAGTGAAACGTAAATCTCTCTGTTATGGTTCAAATACCTCATGTTCAACATGTCAAGTATCAGTTTGGACTGTTTATTGAATTTTCCTACAATAAATTCAGTCTAAAAAATCGCTAATATCGTCTGACTAATTGTATCGCAATTAATCGTGATATATCGTATCGTCTCCCCTGTATCGTGATACATATAATATCACCAGAATTTCACCAATACACATCCTTACAGCCAACAATTATAATTGTACGACTAATTCTACACTTTTTTTTCCAGAAAAGCCACACAGCCCCGGCATTTTGAAATTGGCATTCCTGGAGTCTTGGTCCGCAAATGGGGAAGGCTGTTTTTGTCTTGACGACCAGAAACGAGCAGAGCACATCTCGGCTAGTGGAAGCTAACCATTAGCATTAGCAATTCCATAACATGGCAGAATTTCTTCAGGCTTATGTTATTTGTGGAGATAAAACATCAACATTGGAAAGCAAATTGAGTCAATGGTAGAGTCACGTTGCTGTTAGCCAATCAGAGGTGAGATATGCAGACTCAAAGGCATTAATTTGTACTAGAGACCACTGCAAATGTGTTAAAAAAATCAGTGAACTTACTCTTTAAATTTTTGTTTAGTTTTCATACGCAAAACATATATCAGTAAAGAAAGAAATGACAAAAACATTTTGCCAATGAAAGTAAAACTAATGTTGATACACAGCATAATGGTGCATATTTGGCACCATTTGAATAACTCAGACTGTATTAATTCGGTGTATGCATGATGAAAGTTTAGGATGTTGCAGAAATTATGGAAGAAGCATTTGATCATTAATGGTTCCATCCACTGACAGTACAAACATGCATGAAATTGGTGGGAAAAGAAACACTGACAGCTCTTTCATTTCAAAGTAAAAGCCAGTACATTGGATTAACCGCTGGTCACAAATGAAACACAGACTTCATCAACTTTCTAGCTATTTCTCCTGACAAGAGATAACCTCTCAAACATCGTAGCCAACATTAACCCTGCCTCGCCAAAAGATCGACTGAATTATGCTCTAATTCCTCAAATACTTGATAGGAACGGCTAATTTGAGTGGTGACGGAGTTGAGAATACAGCTGAAGCTGAAGAACTGACGCAGATATGGAACCACAATCAAAGAGGCCTGACTACACACATTTAGAAACAAATTGGTCTCTTCACGAGTCCAATCACACTTTCTGAGCGTCAATGCCAGCAGATTGAATTCTCTCTAAACTGGCATGGCAATGTCACACATGCCACTTGAAATGAGGTCTGAACATATATTCATTCTGTAGCTCATTGGCTTATGTTAATCCTCCTTATTTGCCACTTGTCATCCGCGAGAGTCGTTTAGCGCTTCCATCATCTGGCAGTCTTTTCACTGACGTTCACAAGACTAAGTCAGTATTTCAATCAAAAATAAAATAATAATAAGACTCAGATCAGCAAAACGTTTCAGGCCACTGATTAGATGATAAATTATACCAGAAATGTTTTCAAATGGGTGGAGTGATTTAAAACCTAAAGGTGGAGAATATATGGCTGGTAGGTTTTTATGGAATTTGGTCAACACTGAGTAATGATTTGTTCGTAAATATCATGAAATTATTGCTTTGACCTGCTATTTAGACTCTAATATTTGCAAGAATGCATTTAGCCACTTAATTCAGGCCCAGAATAAATGTGCTATGAATATTTAGAACCACATCTACTGATACAAAACATGATTTTCTGATTTATTTTGGATCACTGGGTTTGTTTAGAAACAACTTCTTAGTCTAATCTGGGTCCCGAATAGCCTAGTGAACTAGACCAAATTCTTGCTTTGCAAAGAATGGTCTAGGCATGCTCCATTGGAACCTCCGCAGCTCCTACCAGGACTCTGGCTAGCCAATCACAGCTCTCTAGAGGGGTTTCAAACACATAAAGAGCTGTGATTGGTCCATAATGGTGGGCCAATCATAGTGCTCTATCTGCTTAGTGAACAAATCACAGAGCTTTATCTGCTTTGTGGGCCAATCAGGGCACTCTATATGCCTGGTGGGTGGGATGATGCAACAGAGTGAAACAAGAGTATGTCACATTCATTGTCCAGTGGAATGTGGAGATCATTTGAAAGACAACGGTAGAACCCGCCCAACAACCAAGAGCCGTCAATGGAGCGTGGCCAGACTAAATAATACATTTATTTAGTCTGGCTTGCCAGGCTAGTTCCCGAAGGCTCCAGCAGAGAAACCGCCCCTTCCCCAGCAACCCCCACCAGCTGCAGTGGCAGGATCACCAGGTGTACCATGACCAACATGGAGGTATAATCCCATCAAAGTGTCCTGGTTGACTCAGGGGCCTCCTGCCAGCAGGACATGCCTGAAGCACCTCACTTGGGATTTTAAACCTCTCAATACAAGTTTTGTACATGCTCAAAACCACAAACACCATATACGTAGACACCCTGTGGACTGGCGCTGCCTACTGGAGGTGGCGTAGCAGCGGGCTGCCATCTTTGATGGGTCTGAGGAAGGCATTTACCTCTGTTTAACTTAAACACACATTTTATTATGCGTTTTCACAAAATATGACATATTGTTTGGCATGATAGTTAAAATATAAATATGTTTAAACATAATAAATTCTAATTACTGTAATAAACAGGTAGGCTAGAAAAGTCAATAGCAATCCTACGTGATCGCTCTTCAGTAGTGTGCCGGTTGTTGCAACCGTAGGCTGCATAAAAACAGGAATAGTTGCCCACTCTGGCTTGGACAGTAAGGAGACCTTCCCAATATGGCGCCGATGCCGTTACGCTCTCCAGCGCCCAATGGGGCATCTAAGTATTCATGGATATGTTCAAAACATAATGGACACCTCACCAAGATCCTGTTAATACCATCATCAATCTGCATTCACAAGCTTCAGTATCATTTCAAAAAGGAAAGGTGGCTCCGTGCATTGAAGTTGCAACAAATAGATTTTTTTTTTGGGGGGGGGGAATTTTTTTGTTTTTTTGATCAGAGTTTGTCATGATGTGTGCCTAACAAGCCACCGTACGGGATACGTGACAGGGAGACTACACCAAGGTAAGTAGTGCATGTGACCAGCAGGGGTAGACCGATAAGAGTCCATCATAGGTACAGAGAGTAACGCTGTATTGGTTCAAAAGAAAAAATAAACATGTAATGGAATGTTATCGTTCTGACTTACTGAATGTTATCTGAATAAGTGTTAGATTCGAGTTATGTATCGTAAGAAAAAAAAAAAGAAAAGATTTTTGGTATGCTCGTTTCAAGAATAAGGTTAATACCAAAAGAGAGTTGTGTGTTAAAGTGTTTTATTAATGCTAGTTTCTTGAGAGGGGAGATGTCATGATGTGTGCCTAACAGGCCACCGTATGGGACATGTGACAGGGAGACAGACTAGAGAGGGAAGCCATTGTTGTTCGTGTTGCTGGACTACACATTGAAAAACACGGTTAACTTCCGAGGAACTTCACTCTTCATTTTTGCTGAACACGACAGAGTTCAAATAAAATGAAATCTGAAAATTAAAAACTCCAATGTTAGCATTTCCAGATGACACACCAGACCCCATGGTTTGCTCTTCTGACATTATATTAGTGGTGTGCATCTCTACCTGCCTCACGATTCGATCCGATTCCGATTATCTGCCTAAAGATTCGATTTGAGTCTGAAATGCATCACGATTCCTCACACAAAAGTTTTCATTACTTAATAAAAGCAGTAGAATAGTTTTCGATTTCTTTTTTATTTCGATATCCCTGAAAAACAGAACATTCATCTATTCACTATAGTGAGCAATAATTTTTTTAAGTGTGGTGCCTATAATTACTTAAATAAAATAAGAAATAATGTTTTCAGTAGAGCAGCTTTAAGATAGGATACTACTGAATTTAAAAATAGTAAACAAATACTGTGTTAAGCGATTCTTTCGCATCCAGGATCCCAAAACTGAAATTAGCCCAGACATCCGATTTAAATGTAACGGGTACATCTTTGATTACTGGTAATGTTGGCCCTGTATCCCTGTCCACTATTTCTGTTTTAAATTGGCGCTAGGGCAACGCAGTGCGCATGTCATTGCAACTCTGCCCCCAGAAGTAATTGTAAAACCTCAAAACTTTATTGTCCTCGCTCGTCCAGAACATAGACATAGACATAGGGAGAAAATCTCATTATGTCACGCTGCTGCATCGATGTGGAATCATGCACGGCTGAATCGCGATGCATCTTAGAATCGATCATTTTTCCCACCTCTACTTTATATCCCTGATTTACATATCAGATGTTATCTTTGTGGCTAATTTGGTAAAAACCTTTTCACCATGTTGCCGTCTCTCCTCACCCACTGATTTTCCTCCCTGAGGATAATTGTGCGTATGGTCATATGATTTCACACTGCTCATCTGCTCCTGTTTGATGAACAAAAGAGAAGACCTCCACCCTTTTGAGACATTTTGGTGTAGTAGAGCCAGGAAATTATTGCTTGTAACATCAAAAGCCGAAGTGTGACTTCGGGAGGGGCGATGAGGAGTCAGAGAGATGGTTTCAAGCTTTTTCACCTCGATCCAGGTGTCTCTGGCCGCATGATTTCCTCTGTGCTCGGCAATCAGCTTCCTTAATGAAATAAGTAATTAACATATTATAATTGTGCCACCGTTTGATTTGGGACAGGAATGATTTTACATGTCTAATACTATGCTAATTTAATCTGTTGCTCACTCAACAACCTGACCTTTTCTGATTAAGTTCCAAGGCAGATTAATCCTTTCTTCATGTTAAAGGGTTTGAATAAACGGGAAAAGGTTTAATTTTAATGACTGGAGTGTAAAAACTGTAAGATCACTTTTTTTTACCAGATCTTCATACATATTCTCTCAATCTGCAGTAACAGCTGACTCCTACCTGTGTAGGATCCACTGATTTCCCTTTCCTATTAATTTTCTCTCTCCCTTTCTTTACATTATTTATTTTCTTAATCACAATTTTTATTTTTTATTTCTCTTTTTGAACATATTTTTTATAATTTTTTAAAATCTTTTATATATTTTAATTGTTTTTTTTTTAAGTGAAGCGCCTCGTGATTTTTATCTTGAGAGGCGCTATAAAAGATTGTTTTTCCTTTCTTCCTTTCTTTTATATTGTGCATTTAAATTTAGCCTTTTAAAATACGTTAAAGAGGAAATGTACTCGTACTTTTAATACATTTGCAGTAGTCTCTAGTTGGAATTATTGCCTTTTAAGTCGTATTCTGGGGGGGAAAAGCTCCTGTGCACCTGTTTCAACAAAGAGAAGTCAGCCAGAGGAAAAAGTAGCTTCAGACGACAGGATTTGGAGACTTACTTCTTGATATTTGGACATCTCCACTCTGATTGGCTAACAGCAATGCAACTCTACAACTGACTCTGTTCTGCAATGTTGATGTTTTATCTCCATAAATAACACAAGCTTGGAGGAGCTCTGCTGTGGGGTGGAGTTGCTAACACTGATGGTTATCTTCTACTAGTCAGGACGTTCTCTGCTGTTTCTCTCTGCCAGAGAGACCCCACTCTCCAAACCCAACAGGAGTCGACGCAGAGTGAGCAACTACGCCTGTTTTTTGCTCAGCCTACAGTTGCAACAACTGGCATACTATTGAAAACAGTATATAATGTAGGATTACAGTGATCCCTCGTTTATTGCGGTAGATGCGTTCCAGACCTGGCCGCGATAGGAGAAAATCTGCGAAGTAGGGACACCATATTTACAGTACAGTACTATATTGAATTATCGTATGATCACATTCTCTTTTTGTGGGTAGAACTCAAGAAAAAAAATTTTTTACTTGTTTTTTTTTATAGTTTTATTACAAAAAGTGCATTTTATGATGAAATTGATGAAAAAACAGGAATTTCTTGATATTTCGCATAGAAAAATACCGCGAATCGGTGAAAAATAACGCAAATCGGCGAATTTCCCTTGAATAAGGCTCCAAAGAAAAAATCCACGAAGTCGTGAATCCGCGATAAACGAACCGCAAAGTAGCGAGGGATCACTGTACTACTGACTTTCTAGCCTACCTGTGTTGTGTTTTCTTATTTACTATCTGTTATGACTCTGACTGTCCCGGTTAAACATTTATGCAAATCAAAATATAAAATTTATTCATTTATACTTTTATTATGCCGTACCACATGTCTGATTTTAACTCATTCACTGCCAGCCATTTCCTGATCAGAAAAGCCCTTCGCTGCCAGCGTTTTTCCGTGTTTTCACTGTTTTTTTAAGATTCACAGAACGTTGCGCTCTATGATGATGTCAACGCCAAAACTAACAAAACAAAGAGTAGACTCACCTCTTACATTAGGAAGAATCCGCGCATGTCGAGCATTATCCGTTCTTTCATAACCCTTGTGCTTGTCATTTCAAAATGGCAAGCACATCAGACTCCCTTTAATCGCTGGCAACAAGTGAAGAGGTAAACGTGTAAAACAACAAAATTTAAAAATGACAAGTTTTGTAACCATTTCTTACTAATCAGTAAATGCATTTTGTCCTCATGGGCTCCCGTAGAAGGAAACATGGCATCCAATATGGCGTCGTCCAGAGACTTAGACCCGTGTTTTTTACACCTGATTTTAATGGTTATATGTTACGAAGCTGCTAATATTTTTCAACAACTGGGCATCACTTCATTCATTTTCAACAACTTTTTGATGGATATTTCCAGAGATAAATGGTTTAAAACTACACATTGTCTCTTTAAAAAGCTTGATAAAATGTGTTTTTTTTTTTTTTTTGTTGGGCGAAAACCTTTGTTAGTAGAAATAAATGCACCGGGGGCGAATGGGAACCCATCCAAGATGGCGGCTCGCTACCATGCAAGCTCCAATAAGCAGCCCCAGTCCCCGTCGTGTCTACGTATATGATGTCTGTGGGTCTCAGCTCCAACATCAAGTTATCGCAGCTTCTCTCAAAATGAACAGCTGTTACAGCATCACTAATTCAGGTCGTAGATGGCACTGACTTCTGGCTACATTTACTAGGGATGCACCGATGGATCGGCATTTGATCCCAATCGGCCGATAGCGCCCCTATCGGTTTTGATCGGAGTTTTCAAAATAGATCAAAGCAGACCGATCAGGTAGGGTTGTCACAGTAACCGGTGTAGCGGTAAACCCCGGTAAAAAAAAGTTGACAATAATAATAACCGTCTTGTTTTTAAAAAACTATATTATCTCGATGGGATTACCGTGGCTGCGGTGTAGGCGCGGTGACCCTTACCAGCCACCGTATCATCTGCTGAAGTTGCCGGCGGCACATGCGCACTTTGTTGTTTACAACCAAAACTTACTTGAAGCTAAAGCTGAAATAATGGCCAAAGGAGGAGACGGCAGTGCTCAGGACATTTTTTATCCCTCAAAGAAGACAAAGTGGGAAGTACGGGCATTTTTTGGATATTTGAAGAATGCCGAGGGACGGTTGATAGAAGACGACTATCCTGTTTGCAACACGTGCAGAAAAAGTGTCTGTGAAAGGCAGCAACGCTTCAAATCTCATGACACATCTGCGTGACCATCACCCACAACTCTACAGTCAACGCAAGGCAAGCTAACGTTAGCGTTTTAGCTAAAATGCGTGATCCGAGGATTTGGGTTGAGGGAGAAAGCAACGAGTCGCTATATAAAGCAGCCGCAGCGCCGCTACCTGCATATAAACCGTGTCGCGGACACCCCCATGTTGAAATGACGCTATGCATTACGGGGCTCCCAGGGGCAGATAGGAGTTGGTCTCTCTCCGAGAATAATTATGAATTTAACAATGATTACTGCCTGATGACATTTTCCCACATCTGCAAAGCTCACTGGAAGGACACAAACAGAGGACAATATTTTCCTGATATAGGGTTTATTACTCAAGTAAGGGTAAAAAAGTATCTGATTAGAAGGCTACTTGAGTACTGAGTATCATCTGATCTAATATTTTTAAAATGATGACATCAAACAGACAAAAATAAGAAGTTATGGGCAAATATTGGTATTTTAAAGACTACGTGACAACCCTAATACAGACCATTTTAGATTAGGTTACATTTCCTTTATTCCCAGATTATGTAGTTTGTAGCGCTCATTATAATGTTGTAGAAAATTTCTGGCCAATCCACGTGATCGGTGACCAGCATTCTTTGATATCGGTATTGGTGATCGGCAGCAAAAAACCTGATCGGTGCATCCCTAACATTTACACCCCAAGTTGCCAAAATTCAACAACAAATGTGGGTTTGAATTCCAGAACTGCTTTAAGCAGTTAGGTGGTTTCCCTTTTTTAATCTATCAGAAACTCTCTTTGTTTCCTATTTAATCACAAACTTGTTGTCTGACATCTTTGCTCAAAACTTTGACGTCAACTTTTAGAGTCTGTCATCTTGTGGATGGATTTTATCTAACCTCTCTAAACTCTTACTGGATGTAGTTTTACAACTGATGCAAGTGTTGGCATGAAAGCAGAAGGGTTCATCCATCATCACTTCCTTGGAGTCTTCCCTCTTAATGCTAAAGATTTGGAAATAACTCATCTAGCAAAGAACAAGCAGCGGTCTAACCACATACCCTCTGTCTGTCCTTGGGGGTTTTCTCATCAGCCGCAGAGTCTCCCGGCTCTAGACGTCAGACCTGGCGAGGAGTCAGACTCACCAAATCATTTCTTTTTCCAAATAAACAAGCTGCCCACAGCGATCGACGCATTAGCAATCGTCCTCGTGGAGAACGACAGCCATGATGATCACATGAGACTCAAGCTTTCATAATCACAGGTTTTACCCTCCAGGAAGAAGTCGATAAATAACTTTTTACATAATTAGAGAAGGTCAAGCAGCCTGAGCGAGACGCAGGAAGTGGAGAGGAAGTAATCAGAGCAGCAGCCTGGCGTTGGGAAGACTGACACGATATGTGCCAGCCAGTGACAAGACAGCATATTGCAGGGGTTCTTGTTTTCGCTGTATGATGGCTCTTAAGCCTCGGGGTGCACTGACAACATTACCATACTCTTCACCCCCCCACCCATACACAATGCCCGTGTCACCGCCGCCTCAGTGTGGCGTCGCCCATTTGAGACGTGACACTGCTGCTGTTTTAGAGTGTCACTTGTGGTTTCAGGCGTGAGCTTATTAGTTCAATCAGACTCAGAGCGGATGCTTAGTGAGTGCCAACTTAAAATCAAATCTGAGCGCGTTGCGTTTGAATGCCAACTTTGCCAAATCTCCGTGTGAGGCTGTTAAGTGTAAAATTTGATTCCTCGGAGCGAAGGCTGAGCGTGTGTGTGTGTGTGTGTGTGTGTGTGTGTGTGTGTGTGTGTGTGTGTGTGTGTGTGTGTGTGTGTGTGTGTGTGTGTGTGTGTGTGTGTGTGTGTGTGTGTAAAGAGTTTCTGCTTCCTGCTTCTCTCAGCTGAACTGTGTTATTTTAAACACTGAATATGTTCAGACTATTAATATTCACGTAAGAACGGCGATCGGGGGGCTTCATCTGCACTTCTTCACTGGTGTAAAGCACTTTTAAACCACTCGAACCCAAACCTCCACTAAGGATTTGATTTTGGTGCAGGAGAAAGCAAATGTATGAGCGTTCAGGTATCGTAGTTGGACTTTTGCTTTTTTTTTTTTTAATAAAAGATGACCGTTTTTCTCAGTAAAACAGATTTTAATTGGCCATCTTGACCCAAAGAGCCTGTTCACAGAGCTACACAGGGAAGGTGTTTAGGTCCACCTGAGACTTGCAGTGTGAGGCAACAGGAACAGGTGTTGGTTTAATCCTTCTCCAGCGCTAAGTCTCTACTGGTATCAGTCCTGGACCTTCTCCGCAAGGAGTGCTGGTCTAACGTAGGTCTGGAAACCCTAAAGGGAAGCTTCTGGAATTCTGCCTGGAATCATTTACCCATCCATCTGTCATCCATCCATCCATCCATCACTTATCCATCCACCCTTCCATCATTTAGCTTTCCATCCATCCATCCATCATTTATCTATCCATCCATCATTTACAGATCCATCCATCCATCCATCCATCCATCCATCCATTCATCACTTATTCATCCACCCTTCCATCATTTATCTATCTATCCATCATTTACAGATCCATCCATCCATCCATCCACCCATTCATCACTTATTCATCCACCCTTCCATCATTTAGCTTTCCATCCATCATTTACCGATCCATCCATCCATCACTTATCCATCCACCCTTCCATCATTTAGCTTTCCATCCATCCATCCATCATTTATCTATCCATCCATCATTTACAGATCCATCCATCCATCCATCCACCCATTCATCACTTATTCATCCACCCTTCCATCATTTAGCTTTCCATCCATCATTTACCGATCCATCCATCCATCACTTATCCATCCACCCTTCCATCATTTAGCTTTCCATCCATCCATCCATCATTTATCTATCCATCCATCATTTACAGATCCATCCATCCATCCATCCACCCATTCATCATTTATTCATCCACCCTTCCATCATTTACCGATCCATCCATCCATCACTTATCCATCCATCCATCAATCATTTATCAATCCATTCATCTGTGATCCATTCATCACTTATCCATCCACCCTTCCATCATTTAGCTTTCCATCCATCCATCATTCATCCATCCACCCTTCCATCATTTATCTATCCATCCATCATTTACAGATCCATCCATCCATCCATCCACCCATTCATCACTTATTCATCCACCCTTCCATCACTTATCTATCCATCCATCAATCATTTATCAATCCAACTATCATTTACCCATCCAACATTCATTTATCATTTACCCATCCATCCATTCATTCATTCATTCATTCATTCATTTATCCATCCATCATCCATCCATCCATTTTAGGGATGGACAATATATCAGCATTGGCCGATGTTAAGTCATTTTTAACATATCAGTATCCGTTTGATATCGGTAAAACCGAGCAGATATTAACAACCAATATTTTTTCCATCTCATCTCCATTTGTTTGCCTGTTTCAGAGGGTGAGAGGGGTGGTGTTTTTTTTATTTATTTTTTGTCATGTGAACAATGAATGAATACTATTAATTTTAATCTATACAAAATCTGCTGATTTTAGAAGCATTAACGTCGGTATATCGGTATCGGCAAATATTGGTTATCGGCCATAACAGTAATTTTAATATCGTATCGGCCCAAAAAATTTCATATCGGTGCATCACTAATCCATTTACATTCACCCATCCAGCCATCCTTCCATCATTTACGCCTACATACATCATCTATCCATCCATCCTTCCTATTTATTATCCATCCACCAACCCATCCATCTCCATCTTATTTATCCATTAATCTATTAATTTGTCATTCATTTAATCCATCTAATCATGCATCTGTCATTTATTCATCCATCCATCCATCCATCCACCCATTCATCACTTATTCATCCACCCTTCCATCATTTAGCTTTCCATCCATCATTTACCGATCCATCCATCCATCACTTATCCATCCACCCTTCCATCATTTAGCTTTCCATCCATCCATCCATCATTTATCTATCCATCCATCATTTACAGATCCATCCATCCATCCATCCACCCATTCATCATTTATTCATCCACCCTTCCATCATTTACCGATCCATCCATCCATCACTTATCCATCCATCCATCAATCATTTATCAATCCATTCATCTGTGATCCATTCATCGCTTATCCATCCACCCTTCCATCATTTAGCTTTCCATCCATCCATCCACCCTTCCATCATTTATCTATCCATCCATCATTTACAGATCCATCCATCCATCCATCCACCCATTCATCACTTATTCATCCACCCTTCCATCACTTATCTATCCATCCATCAATCATTTATCAATCCAACTATCATTTACCCATCCAACATTCATTTATCATTTACCCATCCATCCATTCATTCATTCATTCATTCATTCATTTATCCATCCATCATCCATCCATCCATTTTAGGGATGGACAATATATCAGCATTGGCCGATGTTAAGTCATTTTTAACATATCAGTATCCGTTTGATATCGGTAAAACCGAGCAGATATTAACAACCAATATTTTTTCCATCTCATCTCCATTTGTTTGCCTGTTTCAGAGGGTGAGAGGGGTGGTGTTTTTTTTATTTATTTTTTGTCATGTGAACAATGAATGAATACTATTAATTTTAATCTATACAAAATCTGCTGATTTTAGAAGCATTAACGTCGGTATATCGGTATCGGCAAATATTGGTTATCGGCCATAACAGTAATTTTAATATCGTATCGGCCCAAAAAATTTCATATCGGTGCATCACTAATCCATTTACATTCACCCATCCAGCCATCCTTCCATCATTTACGCCTACATACATCATCTATCCATCCATCCTTCCTATTTATTATCCATCCACCAACCCATCCATCTCCATCTTATTTATCCATTAATCTATTAATTTGTCATTCATTTAATCCATCTAATCATGCATCTGTCATTTATTCATCCAATCATCCATCCATCCATCCATCCATCCATCCAATCATACATTTATTTGTCCATCCATTCACTCTTTTCATCCACCCATTCATCTCCATTTTATTTATTTATCCATCCATCATTCTACATAATTCCAGTAATCATGAACAAGTTGAATTTACCTTCATCAATTTAAACATAACATTAGCTTTTACACTTAATAGTCACATTTTGTTTTTTTCCTTCATATTTTACATGGTAAGCCTTTTTTCAAAGTAAACCATCGCAAATAGGAAAAATAAATTGTCACAAAGCCCAACATGCCACCCAACTTCATATTGTTGTTCTTATTATAGAAACCGATATAAAGCTGAGAGATCCTCATCGTTTCACCGACGTGTCAAAAATGTAAATATCTTCACGTTCCTGCGCTGAATGTGATGTCATCCGTCAACCAACAGATTCACAGCAGTGACAACGTGTTAAACATCTGGCATCGGGAAAACAAAGAGCGCCTCTGAATAAGCAAACATCAAAGTGAAGAAAGCGGGAACAATCTGGCTGGGATTATTTCTCCTGAAGTCCAGAAGGAATGATCATTTTGTTTACTTTCGTCGTGATCCTAGTGCAGGGGTTTTCTGTTTTGCACGCGTGAGTGTTTCATCATGTTTAAACCCGTTTCTGTTTGTGCTTGTGAAGATTAAAAAAAAGAGCTTAAGGCTGGCGTGTTGTTATTCTCCCCAGCTCTCAGTCACACAACGGCTCCATGAAAGGAGAATAAAGCCAGAGGATCGTCCTCCTTCCCGCTCCCCCTGCAGTGTGTGTGAGTGGTATCCATCTGTCAGTTGTCAGTGCCAGGGAGCGATACAGAGAGCTGTCACTTCTCATCAGCGGGCCTTGGTGAGGCCTTTTGCAGCTGCCCTGCCTGACTCCGGGCCAGTGGAAATGTGGATGGGGCGGGGTTGGCTGAGGAGGAAGAGGGAAAAGAAGGAAACGGGGAGAGGACTCGAGAGGGCAGGAAAGCATCGGCATGTGCTTCGGTCATGAGGATGATCCTCCTCTGTTGGAGACGAGAGGGAACTGCAGCCACAACCAGCAACTCCTTAAATATTCCCAACGTTGCTCCAAAGATGCTTCTGGGCACTAAATGTGACTCGCTGGAGGATTTTTACTGTTTTCATAACGGCGAGCTAATTTTAACGCAGAGGAGGAAAGTTTCATCAGGAAAACGTGTTGAGGTGTTTCAGGCGTTGCTTTCTGAAATAGTTCGCAGAAATTTTTTATCTGAGTCAAGTTTTACTTTATTATATTTGGTTGGTTTTTTATTTGGTTTTGTGCTACCTGTTTGTTCCTGTTCATGCTGTTTTTAATCTGTCTTCATCATCATCATCATCATCATCATTACTATTACTTTATTATTATTATTATTAAAGAGAAACCAGAACTTGCACCCTTGTAAAAGTAATAAAACTGCAACCCAATGCATTGTTTCACACCAGATTTAATATTTGTTTTTTGAAAAATTGATGAACAAGAATTTTTTTCAGGACTACGGAATTGATTTAATTACATTTAAATCTTTGAGCGGAGTAAAAGTACTGAAAGCATGGACGTAGTTTTAACTTTAGAAGTAGGGCAGCAACTAGTGATTAAATGGATCATTGACGAATCGGATGGGGTCTCGACTCGATTAATCAATTACTCAGAACAAACGGGAACATTTTTATCAAATCTAATTAATAAAGCACTTTTCACACAAAAATATGTAATTCTAAGTGCTTTACAGAAAAAAAAGACCCCACATATCCCACAAATGTCATTAACTAAATTACTGGCAGTGTTGGGAGTAACGCGGTACAAAAGTAATTAATTACTGTAATGCATTGCTTTTTGCTGTAATGTGGTAATGTAAGGCATTACAGGGACAGAAAATGGTGATATTTACTTGGTACAATTGTCAGTAACGCGGTAATTACAATGCATTTTAAACCCAGAATCAAGATGTGGGTTTCCTAAAATTGTGGGAAGCCTGAAAAAAGATCCAGTATCCACATATATTACGCCATTTATGGACTCAGCTTTGCGGGCATTCTATGAGCAGAGAGGACGCCGCGGTAATGGCTCAAATACTCCAGCTGAGTCCTGCGCGCGGCCGCTGTTATATTCACTAAATCGCTCCACCAAAACAAAGTCATTCGTTTGCGATTGTTTATATCAGCCCATATTCTCTGGTACTTCACGTACTTTTCAGCTGAGTTCATAATCTGTGCCCCGGTGATTTCAACTCATTGCTGCTGGAGCGCAGCGCATATTAAGCGTTAATTTTATTTATTTATTTATTTATTTTTTGCGTTCGGTAGATCCCTTTGGCTGATTAGTTAGAATGTAGGAAATCTAGGAAACAGTTTTTCTGGAAGACGGAGAAAACATCCAGCATGCAGGACGGTTAGAGAGAGAAAGGGCCGGAAATTATTCAAATAAAATCAAGAAAAAAGTAGGCAGATTTATCCCCAATACAAATTTTTACCAGTGAAAAGCAATAATATATAAGCATTTAACATTTATACATGTGATAGAATCAGATCACCCCAGAAGTCAGTCCCACATCCAGGGCCGTATCAAGGCATTTGGGGACCAAGACAAATATAGGCTTGGAGCCCCCACCACCTTACTCCCTGCTCAGTTAATATAAGATGGCAGCGTGCTGAGAGTACAGATTGTTGTTGCTTTAAATTCATAAACAATCATTTTAAAGCACTGTTATTATATCTGACTGTTTTTAACAGCAATCCTAGCTCAGACACCACATCACCTTCCACATATATGTCATGAGCTCACTGAGCGTCACATGACCAGATTCATATTGAAGTTTTTTTGGTGAAAGTAACTTAAAGTAATGCAAAAGTAGTGCAATGCCTTACATTTTAAAATCAGTAATATTGTAATGTAATGAATTACTTTAAAATGAGGGTAACAAGTAATAAATAATGAATTACAGTTTTGAAGTAACTTGCCCAACACTGATTACTGGATTAAAAACTGCTAGGGAAACATTTTGTCTCTCCTTTTACTTCATTCAACAACAAAACGTGCTTAGAAAACAGTTACAGTATAGCGTGCAAAACAACACGCTCTCACCTAAATACATCCATAATTAAACTATGATCAGTAAAATGTTATGTTTTTCATTAACATGTTCAGTTGTAAGCTAGTGGAAATGCTAATAACATTTAATTTCTACTGCTATAACTTTAGTGGTGATATATTTATTCTATACGGGTTTAGCAATAATCCAGTTTAAATTATGTTCACAGATGGACGCGTTTGTGAATTACATGCTACAGTGGCTTGCCATATTTCCTGCAGCGGTTCTGCTCCATAGCAGCAGGGGTCTTAGCACACCTCTGTTGTCGCTTGTTGTCATGCCCGCCCCCACACACACACACACAAAACTACGTCCATGACTGACAGCGCACTTCTGCACACAAGGCATACTTAAAGGTTAGTGTTACTTGTTAAAATGCACACATTGATACTTTTACTCAAGTCAAAAACTTTAGAAACTTTTACTTGAGTTTTTTTTACCCCTTTATATGTGTTGTAACTTAACCCTCCCACTGTCCCCGCGAGGAAAGTCAACCATTGATCAGGATGGTTTATCCCTTGAGGTCCATGTGGCAGGGGTGAGGAGTGAGCATCACCTCACCCCTGCCACGTGGACCTCAATGGATAAACCAGGGGTCCTCAGTTATAATGGTCCGAGGGCCAAACACAAAAAAAGGACGGGGGGGGGGGGGGGTTGCTGCTGCTGGTTGGATCGCTGGCTGTAACGCGCATAAAACACAAGCTTGCAATATAAAGAAGGACAACACCTGTCCCCCTCCAGCTCGGCTGTGTGACTGAACTAACCTGTCCTGTGGGACCCTCACCATGTGACCCTCATGTCCATGCTGTCTCTGGAGGAGCAGATAGGAGACAAGATCTCCTGTAACTTAAAATGAACCAAAGCTTCCTCCCAGTTTCCCTTTAAGCTGAATTTAACATCAGTTTATCTTCATGAAATAAAAGAATAAAGTGGAACAAAAACTTCTATCTTCTATTTCTCTCTGCTTTTATCTTCTCCGTGTCCCTAAATAAAAGAGACAGACAATCACGCTGCAGCTGCTGTCACTGACCCCGCTCCCTCCCCAAGACCGGATCTCCCGACATCACAGCACTCGGTCTGACGGAGCGCACCCAGGACAAACAATAATGAAATTATGAAAATAATAACACGTGTTTGGAGGAGCGTCCTCCGATCCTCTCTCTTGTGTGAGCAGACAATCTCTCTCTCTCTCTCTCTCTCTCTCTCTCTCTCTCTCTCTCTCTCTCTCTCTCTCTCTCTCTCTCTCTCTCTCTCTCTCTCTCTCTCTCTCTCTCTCTCTCTCTCTCTCTCTCTCTCTCTCTCTCTCTCTCTCTCTCTCTCTCTCTCTCTCTCTCTCTCTCTCTCTCTCTCTCTCTCTCTCTCTCTCTCTCTCTCTCTCTCTCTCTCTCTCTCTCTCTCGTTGATCGAGCGAGCGGAGCGCACAACAACCCGCTCAATTAACATAATTTACGGCCCAAATCCAACAGAACCGGTCGGGCCGATTCGGGTTCGGTCTCAGGTTATAACTCCAGCGCTCAGCCCTGCAGCACCACATAAAGGCAGATCAAAGTTTCCTTCCTGGCAAATATGAAGAACACCGCTCTGACAGATTTGGATGCTGCGCTGGTGCCGCCATGAAAATAACAACTACATTCCACTATCATTGATTATGGTACTCTTCTCTGATGCAGAATCATTTATGCCCGCATCTCATGCATTGATTATTTGATTATTTTCCTCAGCTCTATCCTACACCTCCTGGTCGGCCGTCGGGGGTGGGGGTGCGCGCGGGGTTTTGGGGCCACAAAGAGAGGGCTCGCGGGCTGGACGTGGCCCGCGGGCCGCCATTTGCGGACCACTGGGATGAGCCATCAATCCTGCTCAATGGTCAACTTTCCTCGCGGGGTCACCCATAAAGACAGTGGGAGGGTTAAAGTAGCTTTCTGGAGTTTTCCCCTTTCGAAAAGTACGTATGATTTTCAGAAATCCATAAAAGTGATTATCTTGTCATGTACTGTGATGTAATTTAAGCAACACGTCTTTTTATTTTGCTAACCACGCCCCCTGTCCCGCAGAGCTCCGTGCAACAGGAAACTGAGCGCTGACCAGAACTAACCAATAGCGTTAGACTACCGCTTACTTGCTTCAAATTTAAGGAATACCTCGGCTGATGCAGAGTTGATGAACTTTTCAGACAAGTAAGTCTCTAAAATATAAATATATGAAAACACAACATGATATGACAATAATGCTCGTAAAACAACGTGTTTAACTCGGTTTGTCAGCTACAGAAGCACGTTTATAAACGAAACGTGAAGTCGCCACCTTAAGAAACGGAACAACAGACTTTTTGTGTGATACGCTTGTGTTAGGTTTTTACTTATGCTTTACCCCTTTTTGAAGCTAAGAGGACAGAGAAAAGATGAGAACAGATGAGAAAGAAACCTGGGTATAAAAATATGTTCCTTATTTAATCAAAACACACCTTATTTTTGTTACACAACTTACACATGTTCTTGGGGCTGGAGGTTCTAACACAATCTACTAGACACAGCCCAACAAAGAAAACGCCTGAGTCAAATAAACAGTTAATAAAGAAAAATCACAGCTTTTAATTAAAAGCTGGAAAACAGACTAATCAACAGGTCTCAGGTAGCTTTTAAAATGAAATAGTTACTTGGGCTGGTAAGAGTTTCTGTAACCCAAACGGCTCTCTGAAGCCAAACAAAAGAACCTTTTAAAGAACAGAGAATACTTAGTTTTCTGTCCAGGCACATATACTAGAGTGAAGCAATTGGCTACAAACCACTGACTCAAGCTTAAACAGAATACCATGCAGAGGCTTTCCTCTAAACGCGCGCACAATTGTATTCTAAAGTCAGGGTGTTCATGATAACACACAGTTGTACGAGTAGGAATATCTGAAAACAAACTCAAATGAGAGTTAACGAGCACATATAGGTCACCACGTTGTCCACTGTCCAAACGTGATAATTTTTCATCCAGCTTACTCAACGCCGCCGAGTTTGTCAGGCGGGGACTCATAATGGCAAAAGAACTTGTTCCTTGCTCCTCTGGATTCAGAGATGTTGAGATGACACCAGCTGCGCACACCGGGGCATCACTGGACACCTTCTGAAGGGTAACCTGAGAAACATAGGGTTTTAGCAAGTTGCTATGACACACACGCACAGATCCTCTACGTTTTGGTGTTTTTATGGCATAGGTGTTGTTGCCAACTTTATGACTAACCTCAAACGGACCCTCAAAACGCGTGGTCATAGAATCCCCTGATGTCTGCGTCAAAACTAGAACCTGATCTCTGGTCTGCGCTCAACGGCGGGCGGGAAGGGGGGGGGGGGGGGGGGGCGCTTTTGGAAGAGTTGTGCGACACAACGAATCGATGACGCAATTCATTGCCAACGCTTTTAGTAATCGATTTTCATCGAATTTATCGATTCGTTGTTGCAGCCCTACTATTGAAAACAGATCAAATGGGATTACTATTGACATTTCCAGCCTAACTATTAGACTTTTATATGTTAATTAATTTTATTATGTTTATATCTGATTGTGTTAAAAAGCATAATAAGTGTGATACCTGTTGCAGCATCAACATCATCGTGTATTCTTGCTCAGCTAGCTCAACGGCTAGCAAATGGAGAACAGACGCCTCGGTAGAACATGAACATTGGAACACGCCTTGGTGGTTCCTGATGATCTATCTCCTAGGCAACCGGGGTGGGGCCAAGACATCAAGGCAAGGTTCCTTGACATTGAGAAACACCCATTGTGTCTCTAAAGCCCTTTTTATAAGACACACCGTGCCGGCAAATCAGCATAATATTGCCCCAATGGTGTGTTTTATAAATGTGCCATGCCGGCGTGGCAATGAATTAATTCTGCAGCCTTCGTTTCACCTCGCTTGATAGTAATATTGAGGTAAATGTCCATTCTATAAATGACAATTGTGCCTTGGCGCAACAGAGGGAGGTGTCATGATCACATGGGGAGTTACTGCCGAGCTCCGGTCGACAACTGTATTGAAAATGAAAGTAAACACGGGCCCTAAGTATCGTTTTGTAAACAGAACCAGCTGAGATGTTCAACTGAAGCAATGCAGAGCTCCAGGAGCTTTTCTTTGTTAGAGCTGGAGCTCTGGTCACCAGGGACTGCACGAGGACTGTGGATAGACACCTTTAGGAATGGCATGTTGAAAAACTTAATGAGCACGGCTTTGATAGTAATAAAATGCAAGTTATGTACAAGATAAATGGTAGTTTTATAAATGGCAGCACTGAGACCACCCCCATACACCCTTTATACCGCCATTGTGTAATGTTTTGCAAAAAGGACACGATTGTGCTACATTACCACCACGGTCTGACCACTTATAAATGACCTAAAACTGCCTGGTGCCGCCACAGTGTTGTGGCTAATTGATGCTGTTGTTTGGTTAAAAATAAATAAAAAGGCTCAAGAAGCAACTGCAACTTGGGTGAAACAGGCTGGAAGACAAAATTGAGCTAACAATGCTAACGGTCAATTAGAAGCAAATAGTCAGCCCAAAAAATTTTCTCAAGCTACCTTTTCAATGACAAACAACTCTTTTTTACAGTGAAATGTATGTTTGAAGTGAATAATGAGTTGTTTACTTCTTTAAACGAGAACTAAAACAGCAAGCTAGCAAACAACCACACTTCCTAGAATACTGGAGACAAATTACCGTAAAAGGGGTAAAAAGTGCTCTTAATTGTAAAAAAACAGAGTGCTAACACCAGATATAACAATGTATTTATCTACTTATCGACTACATCTACTAACCCTACATGACTCATCTTTGCTTGTCATCTAGAGTCTTCTAGCTTTGATCCATAACTGGCAATAGCCATGAAACTCACGGCACAGGAGTGAAAAAGTCCATTTTGGCTTAGAAAAATGGGTTGCAGTAACCAGATTTGACCACAAGATGTCATTATTACTTCATTCTCACATATTTCACCTTTAATGGGTGCCCAGAACCCTCACGATCAGTGTGATAATGAAACTAATCCTCTCAATAACCACACATTTAAATCAATGTTTGTGCCTCTGACAATATGGTTGATATTCCCACAATGCATTATGTTGATCAGCTCATGACTTGGGGGTTAGTTTTTTATTTAATCAAGCGTAAGGATAGAAACAGAACTATTGCACATATTGTGTGGATGTAGTATTTTTATTTATCTATGAAATATTAAGAATTAAACCCCCAAAGTGTACCCTTAAAAATCTGAGTCAAAACCTTTCTAAGAGCCTGTTGCACGTCTGACACTAGCTGGATAAATAAAAATCAAATGCTGCTCTGAGGTGGTAAAAAATTACGAATTTGTCGGCATCTCTAAGAAAACTCTCTTCAAAGATCCACCACCAAAGCTAGAAATTCCTTCCTGAGGCGTCAGCAAAATCAAAAACAACAAACCTCGCGCCAAAGCTGCTGTTTAGTCACACAGATGTTTCTCTTCCTGCTCAAGTGTGCCTGTGCTTCAGCAGGAAGTCGTTATCAAGAAAGTTTCAAAGCACGGTGTTAAAATCTATCAACTTTTATCCTAATCATCGTGCTTTTGTTCTTTTATTTCGTCAGTTTGTAACAGACAGCTGGCAAATTGCGACTAATTACTTCACCTGAAATTTACCTGGTTTTGAAATCGGTAAGAATTCAAGTTGAATTATGAGTTTGTGGTGCTTAACTGTTAGATGCACCAGAAACTGCACTAATGACGTTTAATTGTTCAGAGAATTCACATTTTTATTAGTTACATTAGAAACTCTCATTAGGATTGCTTGAAGGTTGTTAAAGCAGAGAGGAGCACGCTGAGCCCTACGTATACGCGTGCCTTTGTGAGAAGGGTTGGGAATCTTTGATTCTTTTTGAGTTGACATTTTGTCATGTTTGATATAATTCAAGTAATAAAACACGAGTCCTTACAGAAACTCCCTTTGGACGTCTTCAATCCACAGACGTCGACCATTTGTCCGTGACGTGCTCCCCATCTGTTCTTACATTTGTAATTATCTAATGCACCATTTGCTGCCTAAACATGCTCATTTACCATACATTAGAGATATGTGATCTTCTCTATCTAT